>NC_084741.1:74368705-74430235 GCF_033978785.1 Entelurus aequoreus | reverse complement strand
AAAAATCACCTCTTTTTCCTTCTCTCGATCAGACACTTAGAAAAAAAACGGAAAAAAAAAAAAAAAAATTTGGATTTTTTTCTAAGTACAAAATCGAGAGAGGCTAAAAATCACCTCTTTTTCCTTTTCTCGATCAGACACTTAGAAAAAAAAATGAAAAAAAAAAATAAAAAATTGGATTTTTTCTAAGTACAAAATCGAGAGAGGCTAAAAATCACCTCTTTTTCCTTCTCTCGATCAGACACTTAGAAAAAAAACGGAAAAAAAAAAATAAAAAATTTGGATTTTTTCTAAGTACAAAATCGAGAGTGGCTAAAAATCACCTCTTTTTCCTTCTCTCGATCAGACACTTAGAAAAAAAACGGAAAAAAAAAAAAAAAAATTTGGATTTTTTCTAAGTACAAAATCGAGAGAGGCTAAAAATCACCTCTTTTTCCTTTTCTCGATCAGACACTTAGAAAAAAAACGGAAAAAAAAAAAAAAAAAATTGGATTTTTTCTAAGTACAAAATCGAGAGAGGCTAAAAATCACCTCTTTTTCCTTTTCTCGATCAGACACTTAGAAAAAAAAATGAAAAAAAAAAAAAAAAAATTGGATTTTTTCTAAGTACAAAATCGAGAGAGGCTAAAAATCACCTCTTTTTCCTTCTCTCGATCAGACACTTAGAAAAAAAACGGAAAAAAAAAAAAAAAAAATTTGGATTTTTTCTAAGTACAAAATCGAGAGTGGCTAAAAATCACCTCTTTTTCCTTCTCTCGATCAGACACTTAGAAAAAAAACGGAAAAAAAAAAAAAATAAATTTGGATTTTTTCTAAGTACAAAATCGAGAGAGGCTAAAAATCACCTCTTTTTCCTTTTCTCGATCAGACACTTAGAAAAAAAACGGAAAAAAAAAAAAAAAAAAATTTGGATTTTTTCTAAGTACAAAATCGAGAGTGGCTAAAAATCACCTCTTTTTCCTTCTCTCGATCAGACACTTAGAAAAAAAAATGAAAAAAAAAAAAAAAAAATTGGATTTTTTCTAAGTACAAAATCGAGAGAGGCTAAAAATCACCTCTTTTTCCTTCTCTCGATCAGACACTTAGAAAAAAAACGGAAAAAAAAAAAAAAAAAATTGGATTTTTTCTAAGTACAAAATCGAGAGTGGCTAAAAATCACCTCTTTTTCCTTCTCTCGATCAGACACTTAGAAAAAAAAATGAAAAAAAAAAAAAAAAAATTGGATTTTTTCTAAGTACAAAATCGAGAGAGGCTAAAAATCACCTCTTTTTCCTTCTCTCGATCAGACACTTAGAAAAAAAACGGAAAAAAAAAAAAAAAAAAATTGGATTTTTTCTAAGTACAAAATCGAGAGAGGCTAAAAATCACCTCTTTTTCCTTTTCTCGATCAGACACTTAGAAAAAAAACGGAAAAAAAAAAAAAAAAAATTGGATTTTTTCTAAGTACAAAATCGAGAGAGGCTAAAAATCACCTCTTTTTCCTTTTCTCGATCAGACACTTAGAAAAAAAAATGAAAAAAAAAAAAAAAAAATTGGATTTTTTCTAAGTACAAAATCGAGAGAGGCTAAAAATCACCTCTTTTTCCTTCTCTCGATCAGACACTTAGAAAAAAAACGGAAAAAAAAAAAAAAAAATTTGGATTTTTTCTAAGTACAAAATCGAGAGTGGCTAAAAATCACCTCTTTTTCCTTCTCTCGATCAGACACTTAGAAAAAAAACGGGGAAAAAAAAAAAAAAATGTGGATTTTTTCTAAGTACAAAATCGAGAGAGGCTAAAAATCACCTCTTTTTCCTTTTCTCGATCAGACACTTAGAAAAAAAACGGAAAAAAAAAAAAAAAAAATTTGGATTTTTTCTAAGTACAAAATCGAGAGTGGCTAAAAATCACCTCTTTTTCCTTCTCTCAATCAGACACTTAGAAAAAAAACGGAAAAAAAAAAAAAAAAAATTTGGATTTTTTCTAAGTACAAAATCGAGAGTGGCTAAAAATCACCTCTTTTTCCTTCTCTCGATCAGACACTTAGAAAAAAAAATGAAAAAAAAAAAAAAAAAATTGGATTTTTTCTAAGTACAAAATCGAGAGAGGCTAAAAATCACCTCTTTTTCCTTCTCTCGATCAGACACTTAGAAAAAAAACGGAAAAAAAAATAAAAAAATTTGGATTTTTTTGTAAGTACAAAATCGAGAGTGGCTAAAAATCACCTCTTTTTCCTTCTCTCGATCAGACACTTAGAAAAAAAACGGAAAAAAAAAAAAAAAAAATTTGGATTTTTTCTAAGTACAAAATCGAGAGAGGCTAAAAATCACCTCTTTTTCCTTTTCTCGATCAGACACTTAGAAAAAAAAATGAAAAAAAAAAAAAAAAAAATTGGATTTTTTCTAAGTACAAAATCGAGAGAGGCTAAAAATCACCTCTTTTTCCTTCTCTCGATCAGACACTTAGAAAAAAAACGGAAAAAAAAAAAAAAAAAATTTGGATTTTTTTTAAGTACAAAATCGAGAGTGGCTAAAAATCACCTCTTTTTCCTTCTCTCGATCAGACACTTAGAAAAAAAACGGAAAAAAAAAAATAAAAAATTTGGATTTTTTCTAAGTACAAAATCGAGAGTGGCTAAAAATCACCTCTTTTTCCTTCTCTCGATCAGACACTTAGAAAAAAAAATGAAAAAAAAAAAAAAAAAATTGGATTTTTTCTAAGTACAAAATCGAGAGAGGCTAAAAATCACCTCTTTTTCCTTCTCTCGATCAGACACTTAGAAAAAAAACGGAAAAAAAAAAAAAAAATTTGGATTTTTTTCTAAGTACAAAATCGAGAGTGGCTAAAAATCACCTCTTTTTCCTTCTCTCGATCAGACACTTAGAAAAAAACGGAAAAAAAAAAAAAAAAAATTTGGATTTTTTCTAAGTACAAAATCGAGAGAGGCTAAAAATCACCTCTTTTTCCTTTTCTCGATCAGACACTTAGAAAAAAAACGGGAAAAAAAAAAAAAAAAATTGGATTTTTTCTAAGTACAAAATCGAGAGAGGCTAAAAATCACCTCTTTTTCCTTCTCTCGATCAGACACTTAGAAAAAAAACGGAAAAAAAAAAAAAAAAAATTTGGATTTTTTCTAAGTACAAAATCGAGAGTGGCTAAAAATCACCTCTTTTTCCTTCTCTCGATCAGACACTTAGAAAAAAAACGGAAAAAAAAAAAAAAAAATTTGGATTTTTTCTAAGTACAAAATCGAGAGAGGCTAAAAATCACCTCTTTTTCCTTTTCTCGATCAGACACTAAGAAAAAAAACGGAAAAAAAAAAAAAAAAAATTTGGATTTTTTCTAAGTACAAAATCGAGAGAGGCTAAAAATCACCTCTTTTTCCTTTTCTCGATCAGACACTTAGAAAAAAAACGGAAAAAAAAAAAAAAAAAATTGGATTTTTTCTAAGTACAAAATCGAGAGTGGCTAAAAATCACCTCTTTTTCCTTCTTTCGATCAGACACTTAGAAAAAAAACGGAAAAAAAAAAAAAAAAATTTGGATTTTTTCTAAGTACAAAATCGAGCGAGGCTAAAAATCACCTCTTTTTCCTTTTCTCGATCAGACACTTAGAAAAAAAACGGAAAAAAAAAAAAAAAAATTTGGATTTTTTCTAAGTACAAAATCGAGAGAGGCTAAAAATCACCTCTTTTTCCTTCTCTCGATCAGACACTTAGAAAAAAAACGGAAAAAAAAAATAAAAAATTTGGATTTTTTCTAAGTACAAAATCGAGAGTGGCTAAAAATCACCTCTTTTTCCTTCTCTCGATCAGACACTTAGAAAAAAAACGGAAAAAAAAAAAAAAAAAATTTGGATTTTTTCTAAGTACAAAATCGAGAGAGGCTAAAAATCACCTCTTTTTCCTTTTCTCGATCAGACACTTAGAAAAAAAAATGAAAAAAATAAATAAAAAATTGGATTTTTTCTAAGTACAAAATCGAGAGAGGCTAAAAATCACCTCTTTTTCCTTCTCTCGATCAGACACTTAGAAAAAAAACGGAAAAAAAAAAAAAAAATTTGGATTTTTTCTAAGTACAAAATCGAGAAAGGCTAAAAATCACCTCTTTTTCCTTTTCTCGATCAGACACTTAGAAAAAAAACGGAAAAAAAAAAAAAAAAAATTGGATTTTTTCTAAGTACAAAATCGAGAGAGGCTAAAAATCACCTCTTTTTCCTTTTCTCGATCAGACACTTAGAAAAAAAAATGAAAAAAAAAAAAAAACAATTGGATTTTTTCTAAGTACAAAATCGAGAGAGGCTAAAAATCACCTCTTTTTCCTTCTCTCGATCAGACACTTAGAAAAAAAACGGAAAAAAAAAAAAAAAAAATTTGGATTTTTTCTAAGTACAAAATCGAGAGTGGCTAAAAATCACCTCTTTTTCCTTCTCTCGATCAGACACTTAGAAAAAAAACGGAAAAAAAAAAAAAAAAAATTTGGATTTTTTCTAAGTACAAAATCGAGAGAGGCTAAAAATCACCTCTTTTTCCTTTTCTCGATCAGACACTTAGAAAAAAAACGGAAAAAAAAAAAAAAAAAATTGGATTTTTTCTAAGTACAAAATCGAGAGTGGCTAAAAATCACCTCTTTTTCTTTCTCTCGATCAGACACTTAGAAAAAAAACGGAAAAAAAAAAAAAAAAAATTGGATTTTTTCTTAGTACAAAATCGAGAGTGGCTAAAAATCACCTCTTTTTCCTTCTCTCGATCAGACACTTAGAAAAAAAAATGAAAAAAAAAAAAAAAAATTGGATTTTTTCTAAGTACAAAATCGAGAGAGGCTAAAAATCACCTCTTTTTCCTTCTCTCGATCAGACACTTAGAAAAAAAACGGAAAAAAAAAAAAAAAAAATTTGGATTTTTTTCTAAGTACAAAATCGAGAGTGGCTAAAAATCACCTCTTTTTCCTTCTCTCGATCAGACACTTAGAAAAAAAACGGAAAAAAAAAATAAAAAATTTGGATTTTTTGTAAGTACAAAATCGAGAGAGGCTAAAAATCACCTCTTTTTCCTTCTCTCGATCAGACACTTAGAAAAAAAACGGAAAAAAAAAAAAAAAAAATTGGATTTTTTCTAAGTACAAAATCGAGAGAGGCTAAAAATCACCTCTTTTTCCTTTTCTCGATCAGACACTTAGAAAAAAAAATGAAAAAAAAAAAAAAAAATTGGATTTTTTCTAAGTACAAAATCGAGAGAGGCTAAAAATCACCTCTTTTTCCTTCTCTCGATCAGACACTTAGAAAAAAAACGGAAAAAAAAAAAAAAAAAAATTGGATTTTTTCTAAGTACAAAATCGAGAGTGGCTAAAAATCACCTCTTTTTCCTTCTCTCGATCAGACACTTAGAAAAAAAACGGAAAAAAAAAAAAAAAAAATTGGATTTTTTCTAAGTACAAAATCGAGAGAGGCTAAAAATCACCTCTTTTTCCTTTTCTCGATCAGACACTTAGAAAAAAAACGGAAAAAAAAAAAAAAAAAAATTGGATTTTTTCTAAGTACAAAATCGAGAGAGGCTAAAAATCACCTCTTTTTCCTTTTCTCGATCAGACACTTAGAAAAAAAATGGAAAAAAAAAAAAAATAATTGGATTTTTTCTAAGTACAAAATCGAGAGAGGCTAAAAATCACCTCTTTTTCCTTCTCTCGATCAGACACTTAGAAAAAAAACGGAAAAAAAAAAAAAAAAATTTGGATTTTTGCTAAGTACAAAATCGAGAGTGGCTAAAAATCACCTCTTTTTCCTTCTCTCGATCAGACACTTAGAAAGAAAACGGAAAAAAAAAAAAAAAAAATGTGGATTTTTTCTAAGTACAAAATCGAGAGAGGCTAAAAATCACCTCTTTTTCCTTTTCTCGATCAGACACTTAGAAAAAAAACGGGAAAAAAAAAAAAAAAAATTGGATTTTTTCTAAGTACAAAATCGAGAGTGGCTAAAAATCACCTCTTTTTCCTTCTCTCGATCAGACACTTAGAAAAAAAACGGAAAAAAAAAAAAAAAATTTGGATTTTTTCTAAGTACAAAATCGAGAGTGGCTAAAAATCACCTCTTTTTCCTTCTCTCGATCAGACACTTAGAAAAAAAAATGAAAAAAAAAAAAAAAAAATTGGATTTTTTCTAAGTACAAAATCGAGAGAGGCTAAAAATCACCTCTTTTTCCTTCTCTCGATCAGACACTTAGAAAAAAAACGGAAAAAAAAAAATAAAAATTTGGATTTTTTTGTAAGTACAAAATCGAGAGTGGCTAAAAATCACCTCCTTTTCCTTCTCTCGATCAGACACTTAGAAAAAAAAACGGAAAAAAAAAAAAAAAAAATTTGGATTTTTTCTAAGTACAAAATCGAGAGAGGCTAAAAATCACCTCTTTTTCTTTTTCTCGATCAGACACTTAGAAAAAAAAATGAAAAAAAAAAAAAAAAAAATTGGATTTTTTCTAAGTACAAAATCGAGAGAGGCTAAAAATCACCTCTTTTTCCTTCTCTCGATCAGACACTTAGAAAAAAAAACGGAAAAAAAAAAAAAAAAAATTGGATTTTTTCTAAGTACAAAATCGAGAGAGGCTAAAAATCACCTCTTTTTCCTTTTCTCGATCAGACACTTAGAAAAAAAAATGAAAAAAAAAAATAAAAAATTGGATTTTTTCTAAGTACAAAATCGAGAGAGGCTAAAAATCACCTCTTTTTCCTTCTCTCGATCAGACACTTAGAAAAAAAAATGAAAAAAAAAAAAAAAAAATTGGATTTTTTCTAAGTACAAAATCGAGAGAGGCTAAAAATCACCTCTTTTTCCTTTTCTCGATCAGACACTTAGAAAAAAAAATGAAAAAAAAAAAAAAAAAATTGGATTTTTTCTAAGTACAAAATCGAGAGAGGCTAAAAATCACCTCTTTTTCCTTCTCTCGATCAGACACTTAGAAAAAAAACGGAAAAAAAAAAAAAAAAAATTTGGATTTTTTCTAAGTACAAAATCGAGAGTGGCTAAAAATCACCTCTTTTTCCTTTTCTCAATCAGACACTTAGAAAAAAAACGGAAAAAAAAAAAAAAAAAATTTGGATTTTTTCTAAGTACAAAATCGAGAGAGGCTAAAAATCACCTCTTTTTCCTTTTCTCGATCAGACACTTAGAAAAAAAAATGAAAAAAAAAAATAAAAAATTGGATTTTTTCTAAGTACAAAATCGAGAGAGGCTAAAAATCACCTCTTTTTCCTTCTCTCGATCAGACACTTAGAAAAAAAACGGAAAAAAAAAAAAAAAAATTTGGATTTTTTCTAAGTACAAAATCGAGAGAGGCTAAAAATCACCTCTTTTTCCTTTTCTCGATCAGACACTTAGAAAAAAAACGGAAAAAAAAAAAAAAAAAAATTGGATTTTTTCTAAGTACAAAATCGAGAGAGGCTAAAAATCACCTCTTTTTCCTTTTCTCGATCAGACACTTAGAAAAAAAAATGAAAAAAAAAAAAAAAAAATTGGATTTTTTCTAAGTACAAAATCGAGAGAGGCTAAAAATCACCTCTTTTTCCTTCTCTCGATCAGACACTTAGAAAAAAAACGGAAAAAAAAAAAAAAAAAATTTGGATTTTTTCTAAGTACAAAATCGAGAGTGGCTAAAAATCACCTCTTTTTCCTTCTCTCGATCAGACACTTAGAAAAAAAACGGAAAAAAAAAAAAAAAAAATTTGGATTTTTTCTAAGTACAAAATCGAGAGAGGCTAAAAATCACCTCTTTTTCCTTTTCTCGATCAGACACTTAGAAAAAAAACGGAAAAAAAAAAAAAAAAAAAAAATTTGGATTTTTTCTAAGTACAAAATCGAGAGTGGCTAAAAATCACCTCTTTTTCCTTCTCTCGATCAGACACTTAGAAAAAAAAATGAAAAAAAAAAAAAAAAAATTGGATTTTTTCTAAGTACAAAATCGAGAGAGGCTAAAAATCACCTCTTTTTCCTTCTCTCGATCAGACACTTAGAAAAAAAAACGGAAAAAAAAAAAAAAAAAAATTGGATTTTTTCTAAGTACAAAATCGAGAGTGGCTAAAAATCACCTCTTTTTCCTTCTCTCGATCAGACACTTAGAAAAAAAAATGAAAAAAAAAAAAAAAAAATTGGATTTTTTCTAAGTACAAAATCGAGAGAGGCTAAAAATCACCTCTTTTTCCTTCTCTCGATCAGACACTTAGAAAAAAAACGGAAAAAAAAAAAAAAAAAATTTGGATTTTTTCTAAGTACAAAATCGAGAGAGGCTAAAAATCACCTCTTTTTCCTTTTCTCGATCAGACACTTAGAAAAAAAACGGAAAAAAAAAAAAAAAAAATTGGATTTTTTCTAAGTACAAAATCGAGAGAGGCTAAAAATCACCTCTTTTTCCTTTTCTCGATCAGACACTTAGAAAAAAAAATGAAAAAAAAAAAAAAAAAATTGGATTTTTTCTAAGTACAAAATCGAGAGAGGCTAAAAATCACCTCTTTTTCCTTCTCTCGATCAGACACTTAGAAAAAAAACGGAAAAAAAAAAAAAAAAATTTGGATTTTTTCTAAATACAAAATCGAGAGTGGCTAAAAATCACCTCTTTTTCCTTCTCTCGATCAGACACTTAGAAAAAAAACGGGAAAAAAAAAAAAAAATGTGGATTTTTTCTAAGTACAAAATCGAGAGAGGCTAAAAATCACCTCTTTTTCCTTCTCTCGATCAGACACTTAGAAAAAAAACGGAAAAAAAAAAAAAAAAAATTTGGATTTTTTCTAAGTACAAAATCGAGAGTGGCTAAAAATCACCTCTTTTTCCTTCTCTCAATCAGACACTTAGAAAAAAATCGGAAAAAAAAAAAAAAAAATTTGGATTTTTTCTAAGTACAAAATCGAGAGTGGCTAAAAATCACCTCTTTTTCCTTCTCTCGATCAGACACTTAGAAAAAAAACGGAAAAAAAAAAAAAAAAAAATTGGATTTTTTCTAAGTACAAAATCGAGAGAGGCTAAAAATCACCTCTTTTTCCTTTTCTCGATCAGACACTTAGAAAAAAAAATGAAAAAAAAAAAAAAAAAATTGGATTTTTTCTAAGTACAAAATCGAGAGAGGCTAAAAATCACCTCTTTTTCCTTCTCTCGATCAGACACTTAGAAAAAAAACGGAAAAAAAAAAAAAAAATTTGGATTTTTTTGTAAGTACAAAATCGAGAGTGGCTAAAAATCACCTCTTTTTCCTTCTCTCGATCAGACACTTAGAAAAAAAACGGAAAAAAAAAAAAAAAAAATTTGGATTTTTTCTAAGTACAAAATCGAGAGAGGCTAAAAATCACCTCTTTTTCCTTTTCTCGATCAGACACTTAGAAAAAAAAATGAAAAAAAAAAAAAAAAAATTGGATTTTTTCTAAGTACAAAATCGAGAGAGGCTAAAAATCACCTCTTTTTCCTTCTCTCGATCAGACACTTAGAAAAAAAACGGAAAAAAAAAAAAAAAAATTTGGATTTTTTCTAAGTACAAAATCGAGAGAGGCTAAAAATCACCTCTTTTTCCTTTTCTCGATCAGACACTTAGAAAAAAAACGGAAAAAAAAAAAAAAAAAAATTGGATTTTTTCTAAGTACAAAATCGAGAGAGGCTAAAAATCACCTCTTTTTCCTTTTCTCGATCAGACACTTAGAAAAAAAAATGAAAAAAAAAAAAAAAAAATTGGATTTTTTCTAAGTACAAAATCGAGAGAGGCTAAAAATCACCTCTTTTTCCTTCTCTCGATCAGACACTTAGAAAAAAAACGGAAAAAAAAAAAAAAAAAATTTGGATTTTTTCTAAGTACAAAATCGAGAGTGGCTAAAAATCACCTCTTTTTCCTTCTCTCGATCAGACACTTAGAAAAAAAACGGAAAAAAAAAAAAAAAAAATTTGGATTTTTTCTAAGTACAAAATCGAGAGAGGCTAAAAATCACCTCTTTTTCCTTTTCTCGATCAGACACTTAGAAAAAAAACGGAAAAAAAAAAAAAAAAAAAAATTTGGATTTTTTCTAAGTACAAAATCGAGAGTGGCTAAAAATCACCTCTTTTTCCTTCTCTCGATCAGACACTTAGAAAAAAAAATGAAAAAAAAAAAAAAAAAATTGGATTTTTTCTAAGTACAAAATCGAGAGAGGCTAAAAATCACCTCTTTTTCCTTCTCTCGATCAGACACTTAGAAAAAAAACGGAAAAAAAAAAAAAAAAAAAATTGGATTTTTTCTAAGTACAAAATCGAGAGTGGCTAAAAATCACCTCTTTTTCTCTCTCGATCAGACACTTAGAAAAAAAAATGAAAAAAAAAAAAAAAAATTGGATTTTTTCTAAGTACAAAATCGAGAGAGGCTAAAAATCACCTCTTTTTCCTTCTCTCGATCAGACACTTAGAAAAAAAACGGAAAAAAAAAAAAAAAAATTTGGATTTTTTCTAAGTACAAAATCGAGAGAGGCTAAAAATCACCTCTTTTTCCTTTTCTCGATCAGACACTTAGAAAAAAAACGGAAAAAAAAAAAAAAAAAATTGGATTTTTTCTAAGTACAAAATCGAGAGAGGCTAAAAATCACCTCTTTTTCCTTTTCTCGATCAGACACTTAGAAAAAAAAATGAAAAAAAAAAAAAAAAAATTGGATTTTTTCTAAGTACAAAATCGAGAGAGGCTAAAAATCACCTCTTTTTCCTTCTCTCGATCAGACACTTAGAAAAAAAACGGAAAAAAAAAAAAAAAAAATTTGGATTTTTTCTAAATACAAAATCGAGAGTGGCTAAAAATCACCTCTTTTTCCTTCTCTCGATCAGACACTTAGAAAAAAAACGGGAAAAAAAAAAAAAAAATGTGGATTTTTTCTAAGTACAAAATCGAGAGAGGCTAAAAATCACCTCTTTTTCCTTCTCTCGATCAGACACTTAGAAAAAAAACGGAAAAAAAAAAAAAAAAATTTGGATTTTTTCTAAGTACAAAATCGAGAGTGGCTAAAAATCACCTCTTTTTCCTTCTCTCAATCAGACACTTAGAAAAAAATCGGAAAAAAAAAAAAAAAAAATTTGGATTTTTTCTAAGTACAAAATCGAGAGTGGCTAAAAATCACCTCTTTTTCCTTCTCTCGATCAGACACTTAGAAAAAAAACGGAAAAAAAAAAAAAAAAAATTGGATTTTTTCTAAGTACAAAATCGAGAGAGGCTAAAAATCACCTCTTTTTCCTTTTCTCGATCAGACACTTAGAAAAAAAAATGAAAAAAAAAAAAAAAAAATTGGATTTTTTCTAAGTACAAAATCGAGAGAGGCTAAAAATCACCTCTTTTTCCTTCTCTCGATCAGACACTTAGAAAAAAAACGGAAAAAAAAAAAAAAAATTTGGATTTTTGTAAGTACAAAATCGAGAGTGGCTAAAAATCACCTCTTTTTCCTTCTCTCGATCAGACACTTAGAAAAAAAACGGAAAAAAAAAAAAAAAAAATTTGGATTTTTTCTAAGTACAAAATCGAGAGAGGCTAAAAATCACCTCTTTTTCCTTTTCTCGATCAGACACTTAGAAAAAAAAATGAAAAAAAAAAAAAAAAAATTGGATTTTTTCTAAGTACAAAATCGAGAGAGGCTAAAAATCACCTCTTTTTCCTTCTCTCGATCAGACACTTAGAAAAAAAACGGAAAAAAAAAAAAAAAAAATTTGGATTTTTTCTAAGTACAAAATCGAGAGTGGCTAAAAATCACCTCTTTTTCCTTCTCTCGATCAGACACTTAGAAAAAAAACGGAAAAAAAAAAATTAAAAATTTGGATTTTTTCTAAGTACAAAATCGAGAGTGGCTAAAAATCACCTCTTTTTCCTTCTCTCGATCAGACACTTAGAAAAAAAAATGAAAAAAAAAAAAAAAAATTGGATTTTTTCTAAGTACAAAATCGAGAGAGGCTAAAAATCACCTCTTTTTCCTTCTCTCGATCAGACACTTAGAAAAAAAATGGAAAAAAAAAAAAAAAATTTGGATTTTTTTCTAAGTACAAAATCGAGAGTGGCTAAAAATCACCTCTTTTTCCTTCTCTCGATCAGACACTTAGAAAAAAACGGAAAAAAAAAAAAAAAAAATTTGGATTTTTTCTAAGTACAAAATCGAGAGAGGCTAAAAATCACCTCTTTTTCCTTTTCTCGATCAGACACTTAGAAAAAAAACGGGAAAAAAAAAATAAAAATTTGGATTTTTTCTAAGTACAAAATCGAGAGAGGCTAAAAATCACCTCTTTTTCCTTCTCTCGATCAGACACTTAGAAAAAAAACGGAAAAAAAAAAAAAAAAAATTTGGATTTTTTCTAAGTACAAAATCGAGAGTGGCTAAAAATCACCTCTTTTTCCTTCTCTCGATCAGACACTTAGAAAAAAAAATGAAAAAAAAAAAAAAAAAATTGGATTTTTTCTAAGTACAAAATCGAGAGAGGCTAAAAATCACCTCTTTTTCCTTCTCTCGATCAGACACTTAGAAAAAAAACGGAAAAAAAAAAAAAAAAAAATTGGATTTTTTCTAAGTACAAAATCGAGAGTGGCTAAAAATCACCTCTTTTTCCTTCTCTCGATCAGACACTTAGAAAAAAAAATGAAAAAAAAAAAAAAAAATTGGATTTTTTCTAAGTACAAAATCGAGAGAGGCTAAAAATCACCTCTTTTTCCTTCTCTCGATCAGACACTTAGAAAAAAAACGGAAAAAAAAAAAAAAAAAAATTTGGATTTTTTCTAAGTACAAAATCGAGAGAGGCTAAAAATCACCTCTTTTTCCTTTTCTCGATCAGACACTTAGAAAAAAAACGGAAAAAAAAAAAAAAAAAATTGGATTTTTTCTAAGTACAAAATCGAGAGAGGCTAAAAATCACCTCTTTTTCCTTTTCTCGATCAGACACTTAGAAAAAAAAATGAAAAAAAAAAAAAAAAAATTGGATTTTTTCTAAGTACAAAATCGAGAGAGGCTAAAAATCACCTCTTTTTCCTTCTCTCGATCAGACACTTAGAAAAAAAACGGAAAAAAAAAAAAAAAAAATTTGGATTTTTTCTAAATACAAAATCGAGAGTGGCTAAAAATCACCTCTTTTTCCTTCTCTCGATCAGACACTTAGAAAAAAAACGGGAAAAAAAAAAAAAAAATGTGGATTTTTTCTAAGTACAAAATCGAGAGAGGCTAAAAATCACCTCTTTTTCCTTCTCTCGATCAGACACTTAGAAAAAAAACGGAAAAAAAAAAAAAAAAAATTTGGATTTTTTCTAAGTACAAAATCGAGAGTGGCTAAAAATCACCTCTTTTTCCTTCTCTCAATCAGACACTTAGAAAAAAATCGGAAAAAAAAAAAAAAAAATTTGGATTTTTTCTAAGTACAAAATCGAGAGTGGCTAAAAATCACCTCTTTTTCCTTCTCTCGATCAGACACTTAGAAAAAAAACGGAAAAAAAAAAAAAAAAAATTGGATTTTTTCTAAGTACAAAATCGAGAGAGGCTAAAAATCACCTCTTTTTCCTTTTCTCGATCAGACACTTAGAAAAAAAAATGAAAAAAAAAAAAAAAAAATTGGATTTTTTCTAAGTACAAAATCGAGAGAGGCTAAAAATCACCTCTTTTTCCTTCTCTCGATCAGACACTTAGAAAAAAAACGGAAAAAAAAAAAAAAAATTTGGATTTTTTTGTAAGTACAAAATCGAGAGTGGCTAAAAATCACCTCTTTTTCCTTCTCTCGATCAGACACTTAGAAAAAAAACGGAAAAAAAAAAAAAAAAAATTTGGATTTTTTCTAAGTACAAAATCGAGAGAGGCTAAAAATCACCTCTTTTTCCTTTTCTCGATCAGACACTTAGAAAAAAAAATGAAAAAAAAAAAAAAAAAATTGGATTTTTTCTAAGTACAAAATCGAGAGAGGCTAAAAATCACCTCTTTTTCCTTCTCTCGATCAGACACTTAGAAAAAAAACGGAAAAAAAAAAAAAAAAAATTTGGATTTTTTCTAAGTACAAAATCGAGAGTGGCTAAAAATCACCTCTTTTTCCTTCTCTCGATCAGACACTTAGAAAAAAAACGGAAAAAAAAAAATTAAAAATTTGGATTTTTTCTAAGTACAAAATCGAGAGTGGCTAAAAATCACCTCTTTTTCCTTCTCTCGATCAGACACTTAGAAAAAAAAATGAAAAAAAAAAAAAAAAATTGGATTTTTTCTAAGTACAAAATCGAGAGAGGCTAAAAATCACCTCTTTTTCCTTCTCTCGATCAGACACTTAGAAAAAAAATGGAAAAAAAAAAAAAAAAATTTGGATTTTTTTCTAAGTACAAAATCGAGAGTGGCTAAAAATCACCTCTTTTTCCTTCTCTCGATCAGACACTTAGAAAAAAACGGAAAAAAAAAAAAAAAAAATTTGGATTTTTTCTAAGTACAAAATCGAGAGAGGCTAAAAATCACCTCTTTTTCCTTTTCTCGATCAGACACTTAGAAAAAAAACGGGAAAAAAAAAATAAAAATTTGGATTTTTTCTAAGTACAAAATCGAGAGAGGCTAAAAATCACCTCTTTTTCCTTCTCTCGATCAGACACTTAGAAAAAAAACGGAAGAAAAAAAAAAAAAAATTTGGATTTTTTCTAAGTACAAAATCGAGAGTGGCTAAAAATCACCTCTTTTTCCTTCTCTCGATCAGACACTTAGAAAAAAAACGGAAAAAAAAAAAAAAAAAATTTGGATTTTTTCTAAGTACAAAATCGAGAGAGGCTAAAAATCACCTCTTTTTCCTTTTCTCGATCAGACACTAAGAAAAAAAACGGAAAAAAAAAAAAAAAAAATTTGGATTTTTTCTAAGTACAAAATCGAGAGAGGCTAAAAATCACCTCTTTTTCCTTCTCTCGATCAGACACTTAGAAAAAAAACGGAAAAAAAAAAAAAAAAAAATTGGATTTTTTCTAAGTACAAAATCGAGAGTGGCTAAAAATCACCTCTTTTTCCTTCTTTCGATCAGACACTTAGAAAAAAAACGGAAAAAAAAAAAAAAAAAATTGGATTTTTTCTAAGTACAAAATCGAGCGAGGCTAAAAATCACCTCTTTTTCCTTTTCTCGATCAGACACTTAGAAAAAAAACGGAAAAAAAAAAAAAAAAATTTGGATTTTTTCTAAGTACAAAATCGAGAGAGGCTAAAAATCACCTCTTTTTCCTTCTCTCGATCAGACACTTAGAAAAAAAACGGAAAAAAAAAAATAAAAAATTTGGATTTTTTCTAAGTACAAAATCGAGAGTGGCTAAAAATCACCTCTTTTTCCTTCTCTCGATCAGACACTTAGAAAAAAAACGGAAAAAAAAAAAAAAAAAATTTGGATTTTTTCTAAGTACAAAATCGAGAGAGGCTAAAAATCACCTCTTTTTCCTTTTCTCGATCAGACACTTAGAAAAAAAAATGAAAAAAAAAAATAAAAAATTGGATTTTTTCTAAGTACAAAATCGAGAGAGGCTAAAAATCACCTCTTTTTCCTTCTCTCGATCAGACACTTAGAAAAAAAACGGAAAAAAAAAAAAAAAAATTTGGATTTTTTCTAAGTACAAAATCGAGAGAGGCTAAAAATCACCTCTTTTTCCTTTTCTCGATCAGACACTTAGAAAAAAAAATGAAAAAAATAAATAAAAAATTGGATTTTTTCTAAGTACAAAATCGAGAGAGGCTAAAATCACCTCTTTTTCCTTCTCTCGATCAGACACTTAGAAAAAAAACGGAAAAAAAAAAAAAAAAATTTGGATTTTTTCTAAGTACAAAATCGAGAAAGGCTAAAAATCACCTCTTTTTCCTTTTCTCGATCAGACACTTAGAAAAAAAACGGAAAAAAAAAAAAAAAAAATTGGATTTTTTCTAAGTACAAAATCGAGAGAGGCTAAAAATCACCTCTTTTTCCTTTTCTCGATCAGACACTTAGAAAAAAAAATGAAAAAAAAAAAAAAACAATTGGATTTTTTCTAAGTACAAAATCGAGAGAGGCTAAAAATCACCTCTTTTTCCTTCTCTCGATCAGACACTTAGAAAAAAAACGGAAAAAAAAAAAAAAAAATTTGGATTTTTTCTAAGTACAAAATCGAGAGTGGCTAAAAATCACCTCTTTTTCCTTCTCTCGATCAGACACTTAGAAAAAAAACGGAAAAAAAAAAAAAAAAATTTGGATTTTTTCTAAGTACAAAATCGAGAGAGGCTAAAAATCACCTCTTTTTCCTTTCTCGATCAGACACTTAGAAAAAAAAACGGAAAAAAAAAAAAAAAAAAATTGGATTTTTTCTAAGTACAAAATCGAGAGTGGCTAAAAATCACCTCTTTTTCCTTCTCTCGATCAGACACTTAGAAAAAAAACGGAAAAAAAAAAAAAAAAATTGGATTTTTTCTTAGTACAAAATCGAGAGTGGCTAAAATCACCTCTTTTTCCTTCTCTCGATCAGACACTTAGAAAAAAAAATGAAAAAAAAAAAAAAAAAATTGGATTTTTTCTAAGTACAAAATCGAGAGAGGCTAAAAATCACCTCTTTTTCCTTCTCTCGATCAGACACTTAGAAAAAAAACGGAAAAAAAAAAAAAAAAAATTTGGATTTTTTTCTAAGTACAAAATCGAGAGTGGCTAAAAATCACCTCTTTTTCCTTCTCTCGATCAGACACTTAGAAAAAAAACGGAAAAAAAAAAAAAAAAAATTTGGTTTTTTTCTAAGTACAAAATCGAGAGAGGCTAAAAATCACCTCTTTTTCCTTCTCTCGATCAGACACTTAGAAAAAAAACGGAAAAAAAAAAAAAAAAATTGGATTTTTTCTAAGTACAAAATCGAGAGAGGCTAAAAATCACCTCTTTTTCCTTTTCTCGATCAGACACTTAGAAAAAAAAATGAAAAAAAAAAAAAAAAATTGGATTTTTTCTAAGTACAAAATCGAGAGAGGCTAAAAATCACCTCTTTTTCCTTCTCTCGATCAGACACTTAGAAAAAAAACGGAAAAAAAAAAAAAAAAAATTGGATTTTTTCTAAGTACAAAATCGAGAGTGGCTAAAAATCACCTCTTTTTCCTTCTCTCGATCAGACACTTAGAAAAAAAACGGAAAAAAAAAAAAAAAAAAATTGGATTTTTTCTAAGTACAAAATCGAGAGAGGCTAAAAATCACCTCTTTTTCCTTTTCTCGATCAGACACTTAGAAAAAAAACGGAAAAAAAAAAAAAAAAAATTGGATTTTTTCTAAGTACAAAATCGAGAGAGGCTAAAAATCACCTCTTTTTCCTTTTCTCGATCAGACACTTAGAAAAAAAAATGGAAAAAAAAAAATAATAATTGGATTTTTTCTAAGTACAAAATCGAGAGAGGCTAAAAATCACCTCTTTTTCCTTCTCTCGATCAGACACTTAGAAAAAAAACGGAAAAAAAAAAAAAAAAAATTTGGATTTTTTCTAAGTACAAAATCGAGAGTGGCTAAAAATCACCTCTTTTTCCTTCTCTCGATCAGACACTTAGAAAAAAAACGGAAAAAAAAAAAAAAAAAATGTGGATTTTTTCTAAGTACAAAATCGAGAGAGGCTAAAAATCACCTCTTTTTCCTTTTCTCGATCAGACACTTAGAAAAAAAACGGGAAAAAAAAAAAAAAAAAATTTGGATTTTTTCTAAGTACAAAATCGAGAGTGGCTAAAAATCACCTCTTTTTCCTTCTCTCGATCAGACACTTAGAAAAAAAACGGAAAAAAAAAAAAAAAAATTTGGATTTTTTCTAAGTACAAAATCGAGAGTGGCTAAAAATCACCTCTTTTTCCTTCTCTCGATCAGACACTTAGAAAAAAAAATGAAAAAAAAAAAAAAAAAATTGGATTTTTTCTAAGTACAAAATCGAGAGAGGCTAAAAATCACCTCTTTTTCCTTCTCTCGATCAGACACTTAGAAAAAAAACGGAAAAAAAAAAAAAAAATTTGGATTTTTTTGTAAGTACAAAATCGAGAGTGGCTAAAAATCACCTCTTTTTCCTTCTCTCGATCAGACACTTAGAAAAAAAACGGAAAAAAAAAAAAAAAAATTTGGATTTTTTCTAAGTACAAAATCGAGAGAGGCTAAAAATCACCTCTTTTTCTTTTTCTCGATCAGACACTTAGAAAAAAAAATGAAAAAAAAAAAAAAAAATTGGATTTTTTCTAAGTACAAAATCGAGAGAGGCTAAAAATCACCTCTTTTTCCTCCTCTCGATCAGACACTTAGAAAAAAAACGGAAAAAAAAAAAAAAATTTGGATTTTTTCTAAGTACAAAATCGAGAGAGGCTAAAAATCACCTCTTTTTCCTTTTCTCGATCAGACACTTAGAAAAAAAAATGAAAAAAAAAAATAAAAAATTGGATTTTTTCTAAGTACAAATCGAGAGAGGCTAAAAATCACCTCTTTTTCCTTCTCTCGATCAGACACTTAGAAAAAAAAATGAAAAAAAAAAAAAAAAAATTGGATTTTTTCTAAGTACAAAATCGAGAGAGGCTAAAAATCACCTCTTTTTCCTTTTCTTCTCTCGATCAGACACTTAGAAAAAAAACGGAAAAAAAAAAAAAAAAATTTGGATTTTTTTCTAAGTACAAAATCGAGAGTGGCTAAAAATCACCTCTTTTTCCTTCTCTCGATCAGACACTTAGAAAAAAACGGAAAAAAAAAAAAAAAAAATTTGGATTTTTTCTAAGTACAAAATCGAGAGAGGCTAAAAATCACCTCTTTTTCCTTTTCTCGATCAGACACTTAGAAAAAAAACGGGAAAAAAAAAAAAAAAATTTGGATTTTTTCTAAGTACAAAATCGAGAGAGGCTAAAAATCACCTCTTTTTCCTTCTCTCGATCAGACACTTAGAAAAAAAACGGAAAAAAAAAAAAAAAAAATTTGGATTTTTTCTAAGTACAAAATCGAGAGTGGCTAAAAATCACCTCTTTTTCCTTCTCTCGATCAGACACTTAGAAAAAAAACGGAAAAAAAAAAAAAAAAAATTTGGATTTTTTCTAAGTACAAAATCGAGAGAGGCTAAAAATCACCTCTTTTTCCTTTTCTCGATCAGACACTAAGAAAAAAAACGGAAAAAAAAAAAAAAAAAATTTGGATTTTTTCTAAGTACAAAATCGAGAGAGGCTAAAAATCACCTCTTTTTCCTTTTCTCGATCAGACACTTAGAAAAAAAACGGAAAAAAAAAAAAAAAAAAATTGGATTTTTTCTAAGTACAAAATCGAGAGTGGCTAAAAATCACCTCTTTTTCCTTCTTTCGATCAGACACTTAGAAAAAAAACGGAAAAAAAAAAAAAAAAATTTGGATTTTTTCTAAGTACAAAATCGAGCGAGGCTAAAAATCACCTCTTTTTCCTTTTCTCGATCAGACACTTAGAAAAAAAACGGAAAAAAAAAAAAAAAAATTTGGATTTTTTCTAAGTACAAAATCGAGAGAGGCTAAAAATCACCTCTTTTTCCTTCTCTCGATCAGACACTTAGAAAAAAAACGGAAAAAAAAAAATAAAAAATTTGGATTTTTTCTAAGTACAAAATCGAGAGTGGCTAAAAATCACCTCTTTTTCCTTCTCTCGATCAGACACTTAGAAAAAAAACGGAAAAAAAAAAAAAAAAAATTTGGATTTTTTCTAAGTACAAAATCGAGAGAGGCTAAAAATCACCTCTTTTTCCTTTTCTCGATCAGACACTTAGAAAAAAAAATGAAAAAAAAAAATAAAAAATTGGATTTTTTCTAAGTACAAAATCGAGAGAGGCTAAAAATCACCTCTTTTTCCTTCTCTCGATCAGACACTTAGAAAAAAAACGGAAAAAAAAAAAAAAAAAATTTGGATTTTTTCTAAGTACAAAATCGAGAGAGGCTAAAAATCACCTCTTTTTCCTTTTCTCGATCAGACACTTAGAAAAAAAACGGAAAAAAAAAAAAAAAAAATTGGATTTTTTCTAAGTACAAAATCGAGAGAGGCTAAAAATCACCTCTTTTTCCTTCTCTCGATCAGACACTTAGAAAAAAAAATGAAAAAAAAAAAAAAAAAATTGGATTTTTTCTAAGTACAAAATCGAGAGAGGCTAAAAATCACCTCTTTTTCCTTCTCTCGATCAGACACTTAGAAAAAAAACGGAAAAAAAAAAAAAAAAATTTGGATTTTTTTCTAAGTACAAAATCGAGAGTGGCTAAAAATCACCTCTTTTTCCTTCTCTCGATCAGACACTTAGAAAAAAAACGGAAAAAAAAAAAAAAAAAATTGGATTTTTTCTAAGTACAAAATCGAGAGAGGCTAAAAATCACCTCTTTTTCCTTCTCTCGATCAGACACTTAGAAAAAAAACGGAAAAAAAAAAAAAAAATTTGGATTTTTTTCTAAGTACAAAATCGAGAGTGGCTAAAAATCACCTCTTTTTCCTTCTCTCGATCAGACACTTAGAAAAAAAACGGAAAAAAAAAAAAAAAAAATTTGGATTTTTTCTAAGTACAAAATCGAGAGAGGCTAAAAATCACCTCTTTTTCCTTTTCTCGATCAGACACTTAGAAAAAAAACGGAAAAAAAAAAAAAAATTTGGATTTTTTCTAAGTACAAAATCGAGAGAGGCTAAAAATCACCTCTTTTTCCTTCTCTCGATCAGACACTTAGAAAAAAAACGGAAAAAAAAAAAAAAAAAATTTGGATTTTTTCTAAGTACAAAATCGAGAGTGGCTAAAAATCACCTCTTTTTCCTTCTCTCGATCAGACACTTAGAAAAAAAACGGAAAAAAAAAAAAAAAAAATTTGGATTTTTTCTAAGTACAAAATCGAGAGAGGCTAAAAATCACCTCTTTTTCCTTTTCTCGATCAGACACTAAGAAAAAAAACGGAAAAAAAAAAAAAAAAAATTTGGATTTTTTCTAAGTACAAAATCGAGAGAGGCTAAAAATCACCTCTTTTTCCTTTTCTCGATCAGACACTTAGAAAAAAAACGGGAAAAAAAAAAAAAAAAAATTGGATTTTTTCTAAGTACAAAATCGAGAGTGGCTAAAAATCACCTCTTT
Organism: Entelurus aequoreus; assembly: GCF_033978785.1. NCBI lineage: Eukaryota > Metazoa > Chordata > Actinopteri > Syngnathiformes > Syngnathidae > Entelurus > Entelurus aequoreus. The sequence continues at coordinate 74,409,238 of NC_084741.1, read as the reverse complement.
TTCCTTCTTTCGATCAGACACTTAGAAAAAAAACGGAAAAAAAAAAAAAAAAATTTGGATTTTTTCTAAGTACAAAATCGAGCGAAGCTAAAAATCACCTCTTTTTCCTTTTCTCGATCAGACACTTAGAAAAAAAACGGAAAAAAAAAAAAAAAAATTTGGATTTTTTCTAAGTACAAAATCGAGAGAGGCTAAAAATCACCTCTTTTTCCTTCTCTCGATCAGACACTTAGAAAAAAAACGGAAAAAAAAAAATAAAAAATTTGGATTTTTTCTAAGTACAAAATCGAGAGTGGCTAAAAATCACCTCTTTTTCCTTCTCTCGATCAGACACTTAGAAAAAAAACGGAAAAAAAAAAAAAAAAATTTGGATTTTTTCTAAGTACAAAATCGAGAGAGGCTAAAAATCACCTCTTTTTCCTTTTCTCGATCAGACACTTAGAAAAAAAAATGAAAAAAAAAAATAAAAAATTGGATTTTTTCTAAGTACAAAATCGAGAGAGGCTAAAAATCACCTCTTTTTCCTTCTCTCGATCAGACACTTAGAAAAAAAACGGAAAAAAAAAAAAAAAAAATTTGGATTTTTTCTAAGTACAAAATCGAGAGAGGCTAAAAATCACCTCTTTTTCCTTTTCTCGATCAGACACTTAGAAAAAAAACGGAAAAAAAAAAAAAAAAAATTGGATTTTTTCTAAGTACAAAATCGAGAGAGGCTAAAAATCACCTCTTTTTCCTTCTCTCGATCAGACACTTAGAAAAAAAAATGAAAAAAAAAAAAAAAAAATTGGATTTTTTCTAAGTACAAAATCGAGAGAGGCTAAAAATCACCTCTTTTTCCTTCTCTCGATCAGACACTTAGAAAAAAAACGGAAAAAAAAAAAAAAAAAATTTGGATTTTTTCTAAGTACAAAATCGAGAGAGGCTAAAAATCACCTCTTTTTCCTTTTCTCGATCAGACACTAAGAAAAAAAACGGAAAAAAAAAAAAAAAAATTTGGATTTTTTCTAAGTACAAAATCGAGAGAGGCTAAAAATCACCTCTTTTTCCTTTTCTCGATCAGACACTTAGAAAAAAAACGGAAAAAAAAAAAAAAAAAATTGGATTTTTTCTAAGTACAAAATCGAGAGTGGCTAAAAATCACCTCTTTTTCCTTCTTCGATCAGACACTTAGAAAAAAAACGGAAAAAAAAAAAAAAAAATTTGGATTTTTTCTAAGTACAAAATCGAGCGAAGCTAAAATCACCTCTTTTTCCTTTTCTCGATCAGACACTTAGAAAAAAAACGGAAAAAAAAAAAAAAAAATTTGGATTTTTTCTAAGTACAAAATCGAGAGAGGCTAAAAATCACCTCTTTTTCCTTCTCTCGATCAGACACTTAGAAAAAAAACGGAAAAAAAAAAAATAAAAAATTTGGATTTTTTCTAAGTACAAATCGAGAGTGGCTAAAAATCACCTCTTTTTCCTTCTCTCGATCAGACACTTAGAAAAAAAACGGAAAAAAAAAAAAAAAAATTTGGATTTTTTCTAAGTACAAAATCGAGAGAGGCTAAAAATCACCTCTTTTTCCTTTTCTCGATCAGACACTTAGAAAAAAAAATGAAAAAAAAAAATAAAAAATTGGATTTTTTCTAAGTACAAAATCGAGAGAGGCTAAAAATCACCTCTTTTTCCTTCTCTCGATCAGACACTTAGAAAAAAAACGGAAAAAAAAAAAAAAAAATTTGGATTTTTTCTAAGTACAAAATCGAGAGAGGCTAAAAATCACCTCTTTTTCCTTTTCTCGATCAGACACTTAGAAAAAAAACGGAAAAAAAAAAAAAAAAAATTGGATTTTTTCTAAGTACAAAATCGAGAGAGGCTAAAAATCACCTCTTTTTCCTTCTCTCGATCAGACACTTAGAAAAAAAAATGAAAAAAAAAAAAAAAAAATTGGATTTTTTCTAAGTACAAAATCGAGAGAGGCTAAAAATCACCTCTTTTTCCTTCTCTCGATCAGACACTTAGAAAAAAAACGGAAAAAAAAAAAAAAAAAATTTGGATTTTTTTCTAAGTACAAAATCGAGAGTGGCTAAAAATCACCTCTTTTTCCTTCTCTCGATCAGACACTTAGAAAAAAAACGGAAAAAAAAAAAAAAAAAAATTGGATTTTTTCTAAGTACAAAATCGAGAGAGGCTAAAAATCACCTCTTTTTCCTTTTCTCGATCAGACACTTAGAAAAAAAAATGAAAAAAAAAAAAAAAAAATTGGATTTTTTCTAAGTACAAAATCGAGAGAGGCTAAAAATCACCTCTTTTTCCTTCTCTCGATCAGACACTTAGAAAAAAAACGGAAAAAAAAAAAAAAAAAATTTGGATTTTTTCTAAGTACAAAATCGAGAGTGGCTAAAAATCACCTCTTTTTCCTTCTCTCGATCAGACACTTAGAAAAAAAACGGAAAAAAAAAAAAAAAAAATTTGGATTTTTTCTATGTACAAAATCGAGAGAGGCTAAAAATCACCTCTTTTTCCTTTTCTCGATCAGACACTTAGAAAAAAAACGGAAAAAAAAAAAAAAAAAAATTGGATTTTTTCTAAGTACAAAATCGAGAGAGGCTAAAAATCACCTCTTTTTCCTTTTCTCGATCAGACACTTAGAAAAAAAACGGAAAAAAAAAAAAAAAAAATTGGATTTTTTCTAAGTACAAAATCGAGAGAGGCTAAAAATCACCTCTTTTTCCTTTTCTCGATCAGACACTTAGAAAAAAAAATGAAAAAAAAAAATAAAAAATTGGATTTTTTCTAAGTACAAAATCGAGAGAGGCTAAAAATCACCTCTTTTTCCTTCTCTCGATCAGACACTTAGAAAAAAAACGGAAAAAAAAAAAAAAAAAATTTGGATTTTTTCTAAGTACAAAATCGAGAGTGGCTAAAAATCACCTCTTTTTCCTTCTCTCGATCAGACACTTAGAAAAAAAACGGAAAAAAAAAAAAAAAAAATTTGGATTTTTTCTAAGTACAAAATCGAGAGAGGCTAAAAATCACCTCTTTTTCCTTTTCTCGATCAGACACTTAGAAAAAAAACGGAAAAAAAAAAAAAAAAAAATTGGATTTTTTCTAAGTACAAAATCGAGAGTGGCTAAAAATCACCTCTTTTTCCTTCTCTCGATCAGACACTTAGAAAAAAAACGGAAAAAAAAAAAAAAAAATTTGGATTTTTTCTAAGTACAAAATCGAGAGTGGCTAAAAATCACCTCTTTTTCCTTCTCTCGATCAGACACTTAGAAAAAAAAAGGAAAAAAAATTAAAAAAAATTGGATTTTTTCTAAGTACAAAATCGAGAGAGGCTAAAAAACACCTCTTTTTCCTTCTCTCGATCAGACACTTAGAAAAAAAACGGAAAAAAAAAAAAAAAAATTTGGATTTTTTTCTAAGTACAAAATCGAGAGTGGCTAAAAATCACCTCTTTTTCCTTCTCTCGATCAGACACTTAGAAAAAAAACGGAAAAAAAAAAAAAAAAATTGGATTTTTTCTAAGTACAAAATCGAGAGAGGCTAAAAATCACCTCTTTTTCCTTCTCTCGATCAGACACTTAGAAAAAAAACGGAAAAAAAAAAAAAAAAAAATTGGATTTTTTCTAAGTACAAAATCGAGAGAGGCTAAAAATCACCTCTTTTTCCTTTTCTCGATCAGACACTTAGAAAAAAAAATGAAAAAAAAAAAAAAAAAATTGGATTTTTTCTAAGTACAAAATCGAGAGAGGCTAAAAATCACCTCTTTTTCCTTCTCTCGATCAGACACTTAGAAAAAAAACGGAAAAAAAAAAAAAAAAAATTTGGATTTTTTCTAAGTACAAAATCGAGAGTGGCTAAAAATCACCTCTTTTTCCTTCTCTCGATCAGACACTTAGAAAAAAAACGGAAAAAAAAAAAAAAATTTGGATTTTTTCTAAGTACAAAATCGAGAGAGGCTAAAAATCACCTCTTTTTCCTTTTCTCGATCAGACACTTAGAAAAAAAACGGAAAAAAAAAAAAAAAAAATTTGGATTTTTTCTAAGTACAAAATCGAGAGTGGCTAAAAATCACCTCTTTTTCCTTCTCTCGATCAGACACTTAGAAAAAAAAATGAAAAAAAAAAAAAAAAAATTGGATTTTTTCTAAGTACAAAATCGAGAGAGGCTAAAAATCACCTCTTTTTCCTTCTCTCGATCAGACACTTAGAAAAAAAACGGAAAAAAAAAAAAAAAAAATTTGGATTTTTTCTAAGTACAAAATCGAGAGAGGCTAAAAATCACCTCTTTTTCCTTTTCTCGATCAGACACTTAGAAAAAAAACGGAAAAAAAAAAAAAAAAAAATTGGATTTTTTCTAAGTACAAAATCGAGAGAGGCTAAAAATCACCTCTTTTTCCTTTTCTCGATCAGACACTTAGAAAAAAAAATGGAAAAAAAATAATAATAATTGGTCTTTTTCTAAGTACAAAATCGAGAGAGGCTAAAAATCACCTCTTTTTCCTTCTCTCGATCAGACACTTAGAAAAAAAACGGAAAAAAAAAAAAAAAACATTTGGATTTTTTCTAAGTACAAAATCGAGAGTGGCTAAAAATCACCTCTTTTTCCTTCTCTCGATCAGACACTTAGAAAAAAAACGGAAAAAAAAAAAAAAAAATGTGGATTTTTTCTAAGTACAAAATCGAGAGAGGCTAAAAATCACCTCTTTTTCCTTTTCTCGATCAGACACTTAGAAAAAAAACGGAAAAAAAAAAAAACAAAAATTTGGATTTTTTCTAAGTACAAAATCGAGAGTGGCTAAAAATCACCTCTTTTTCCTTCTCTCGATCAGACACTTAGAAAAAAAACGGAAAAAAAAAAAAAAAAATTTGGATTTTTTCTAAGTACAAAATCGAGAGTGGCTAAAAATCACCTCTTTTTCCTTCTCTCGATCAGACACTTAGAAAAAAAAAAGAAAAAAAAAAAAAAAAAATTGGATTTTTTCTAAGTACAAAATCGAGAGAGGCTAAAAATCACCTCTTTTTCCTTCTCTCGATCAGACACTTAGAAAAAAAACGGAAAAAAAAAAAAAAAAATTGGATTTTTTTGTAAGTACAAAATCGAGAGTGGCTAAAAATCACCTCTTTTTCCTTCTCTCGATCAGACACTTAGAAAAAAAACGGAAAAAAAAAAAAAAAAAATTTGGATTTTTTCTAAGTACAAAATCGAGAGAGGCTAAAAATCACCTCTTTTTCCTTTTCTCGATCAGACACTTAGGAAAAAAAATGAAAAAAAAAAAAAAAAAATTGGATTTTTTCTAAGTACAAAATCGAGAGAGGCTAAAAATCACCTCTTTTTCCTTATCTCGATCAGACACTTAGAAAAAAAACGGAAAAAAAAAAAAAAAAATTTGGATTTTTTCTAAGTACAAAATCGAGAGTGGCTAAAAATCACCTCTTTTTCCTTCTCTCGATCAGACACTTAGAAAAAAAAATGGAAAAAAAAAAAAAATAATTGGATTTTTTCTAAGTACAAAATCGAGAGAGGCTAAAAATCACCTCTTTTTCCTTCTCTCGATCAGACACTTAGAAAAAAAACGGAAAAAAAAAAAAAAAAAATTTGGATTTTTTCTAAGTACAAAATCGAGAGTGGCTAAAAATCACCTCTTTTTCCTTCTCTCGATCAGACACTTAGAAAAAAAACGGAAAAAAAAAAAAAAAAATGTGGATTTTTTCTAAGTACAAAATCGAGAGAGGCTAAAAATCACCTCTTTTTCCTTTTCTCGATCAGACACTTAGAAAAAAAACGGAAAAAAAAATAAAAAAAAAATGGATTTTTTCTAAGTACAAAATCGAGAGTGGCTAAAAATCACCTCTTTTTCCTTCTCTCGATCAGACACTTAGAAAAAAAACGGAAAAAAAAAAAAAAAAAAATTGGGATTTTTTCTAAGTACAAAATCGAGAGTGGCTAAAAATCACCTCTTTTTCCTTCTCTCAATCAGACACTTAGAAAAAAAACGGAAAAAAAAAAAAAAAAAAATTGGATTTTTTTTAAGTACAAAATCGAGAGAGGCTAAAAATCACCTCTTTTTCCTTTTCTCGATCAGACACTTAGAAAAAAAACGGAAAAAAAAAAAAAAAAAAATTGGATTTTTTCTAAGTACAAAATCGAGAGTGGCTAAAAATCACCTCTTTTTCCTTCTCTCGATCAGACACTTAGAAAAAAAACGGAAAAAAAAAAAAAAAAATTTGGATTTTTTCTAAGTACAAAATCGAGAGTGGCTAAAAATCACCTCTTTTTCCTTCTCTCGATCAGACACTTAGAAAAAAAAATGAAAAAAAAAAAAAAAAATTGGATTTTTTCTAAGTACAAAATCGAGAGAGGCTAAAAATCACCTCTTTTTCCTTCTCTCGATCAGACACTTAGAAAAAAAACGGAAAAAAAAAAAAAAAAAATTTGGATTTTTTTGTTTAGTACAAAATCGAGAGTGGCTAAAAATCACCTCTTTTTCCTTCTCTCGATCAGACACTTAGAAAAAAAACGGAAAAAAAAAAAAAAAAAATTTGGATTTTTTCTAAGTACAAAATCGAGAGAGGCTAAAAATCACCTCGTTTTCCTTCTCTCGATCAGACACTTAGAAAAAAAAACGAAAAAAAAAAAAAAAAAATTGGATTTTTTCTAAGTACAAAATCGAGAGAGGCTAAAAATCACCTCTTTTTCCTTTTCTCGATCAGACACTTAAAAAAAAAAATGAAAAAAAAAAAAAAAAAATTGGATTTTTTCTAAGTACAAAATCGAGAGAGGCTAAAAATCACCTCTTTTTCCTTCTCTCGATCAGACACTTAGAAAAAAAACGGAAAAAAAAAAAAAAAAATTTGGATTTTTTCTAAGTACAAAATCGAGAGTGGCTAAAAATCACCTCTTTTTCCTTCTCTCGATCAGACACTTAGAAAAAAAACGGAAAAAAAAAAAAAAAAATTTGGATTTTTTCTAAGTACAAAATCGAGAGAGGCTAAAAATCACCTCTTTTTCCTTTTCTCGATCAGACACTTAGAAAAAAAACGGAAAAAAAAAAAAAAAAAATTTGGATTTTTTCTAAGTACAAAATCGAGAGTGGCTAAAAATCACCTCTTTTTCCTTCTCTCGATCAGACACTTAGAAAAAAAAATGAAAAAAAAAAAAAAAAAAATGGATTTTTTCTAAGTACAAAATCGAGAGGGGCTAAAAATCACCTCTTTTTCCTTCTCTCGATCAGACACTTAGAAAAAAAACGGAAAAAAAAAAAAAAAATTTGGATTTTTTCTAAGTACAAAATCGAGAGAGGCTAAAAATCACCTCTTTTTCCTTTTCTCGATCAGACACTTAGAAAAAAAACGGAAAAAAAAAAAAAAAAAATTGGATTTTTTCTAAGTACAAAATCGAGAGAGGCTAAAAATCACCTCTTTTTCCTTTTCTCGATCAGACACTTAGAAAAAAAAATGGAAAAAAAAAAAAAAAAATTGGATTTTTTCTAAGTACAAAATCGAGAGAGGCTAAAAATCACCTCTTTTTCCTTCTCTCGATCAGACACTTAGAAAAAAAACAGAAAAAAAAAAAAAAAAAATTTGGATTTTTTCTAAGTACAAAATCGAGAGTGGCTAAAAATCACCTCTTTTTCCTTCTCTCGATCAGACACTTAGAAAAAAAACGGAAAAAAAAAAAAAAAATGTGGATTTTTTCTAAGTACAAAATCGAGAGAGGCTAAAAATCACCTCTTTTTCCTTTTCTCGATCAGACACTTAGAAAAAAAACGGAAAAAAAAAAAAAAAAAAATTGGATTTTTTCTAAGTACAAAATCGAGAGTGGCTAAAAATCACCTCTTTTTCCTTCTCTCGATCAGACACTTAGAAAAAAAACGGAAAAAAAAAAAAAAAAAAATTGGATTTTTTCTAAGTACAAAATCGAGAGAGGCTAAAAATCACCTCTTTTTCCTTTTCTCGATCAGACACTTAGAAAAAAAAATGAAAAAAAAAAAAAAAAAATTGGATTTTTTCTAAGTACAAAATCGAGAGAGGCTAAAAATCACCTCTTTTTCCTTCTCTCGATCAGACACTTAGAAAAAAAACGGAAAAAAAAAAAAAAAAAAATTGGATTTTTTCTAAGTACAAAATCGAGAGTGGCTAAAAATCACCTCTTTTTCCTTCTCTCAATCAGACACTTAGAAAAAAAACGGAAAAAAAAAAAAAAAAAAATTGGATTTTTTCTAAGTACAAAATCGAGAGTGGCTAAAAATCACCTCTTTTTCCTTCTCTCGATCAGACACTTAGAAAAAAAACGGAAAAAAAAAAAAAAAAATTTTGATTTTTTCTAAGTACAAAATCGAGAGTGGCTAAAAATCACCTCTTTTTCCTTCTCTCGATCAGACACTTAGAAAAAAAAATGAAAAAAAAAAAAAAAAAATTGGATTTTTTCTAAGTACAAAATCGAGAGAGGCTAAAAATCACCTCTTTTTCCTTCTCTCGATCAGACACTTAGAAAAAAAACGGAAAAAAAAAAAAAAAAAATTTGGATTTTTTTGTTTAGTACAAAATCGAGAGTGGCTAAAAATCACCTCTTTTTCCTTCTCTCGATCAGACACTTAGAAAAAAAACGGAAAAAAAAAAAAAAAAAATTTGGATTTTTTCTAAGTACAAAATCGAGAGAGGCTAAAAATCACCTCTTTTTCCTTCTCTCGATCAGACACTTAGAAAAAAAACGGAAAAAAAAAAAAAAAAAAATTGGATTTTTTCTAAGTACAAAATCGAGAGAGGCTAAAAATCACCTCTTTTTCCTTTTCTCGATCAGACACTTAGAAAAAAAAATGAAAAAAAAAAAAAAAAAATTGGATTTTTTCTAAGTACAAAATCGAGAGAGGCTAAAAATCACCTCTTTTTCCTTCTCTCGATCAGACACTTAGAAAAAAAACGGAAAAAAAAAAAAAAAAAATTTGGATTTTTTCTAAGTACAAAATCAAGAGTGGCTAAAAATCACCTCTTTTTCCTTCTCTCGATCAGACACTTAGAAAAAAAACGGAAAAAAAAAAAAAAAAATTTGGATTTTTTCTAAGTACAAAATCGAGAGAGGCTAAAAATCACCTCTTTTTCCTTTTCTCGATCAGACACTTAGAAAAAAAACGGAAAAAAAAAAAAAAAAAATTTGGATTTTTTCTAAGTACAAAATCGAGAGTGGCTAAAAATCACCTCTTTTTCCTTCTCTCGATCAGACACTTAGAAAAAAAAATGAAAAAAAAAAAAAAAAAAATGGATTTTTTCTAAGTACAAAATCGAGAGAGGCTAAAAATCACCTCTTTTTCCTTCTCTCGATCAGACACTTAGAAAAAAAACGGAAAAAAAAAAAAAAAAATTTGGATTTTTTCTAAGTACAAAATCGAGAGAGGCTAAAAATCACCTCTTTTTCCTTTTCTCGATCAGACACTTAGAAAAAAAACGGAAAAAAATAAAAAAAAAATTGGATTTTTTCTAAGTACAAAATCGAGAGAGGCTAAAAATCACCTCTTTTTCCTTTTCTCGATCAGACACTTAGAAAAAAAAATGGAAAAAAAAAAAAAATAATTGGATTCTTTCTAAGTACAAAATCGAGAGAGGCTAAAAATCACCTCTTTTTCCTTCTCTCGATCAGACACTTAGAAAAAAAACGGAAAAAAAAAAAAAAAAAATTTGGATTTTTTCTAAGTACAAAATCGAGAGTGGCTAAAAATCACCTCTTTTTCCTTCTCTCGATCAGACACTTAGAAAAAAAACGGAAAAAAAAAAAAAAAAATGTGGATTTTTTCTAAGTACAAAATCGAGAGAGGCTAAAAATCACCTCTTTTTCCTTTTCTCGATCAGACACTTAGAAAAAAAACGGAAAAAAAAAAAAAAAAAAAATGGATTTTTTCTAAGTACAAAATCGAGAGTGGCTAAAAATCACCTCTTTTTCCTTCTCTCGATCAGACACTTAGAAAAAAAACGGAAAAAAAAAAAAAAAAAAATTGGATTTTTTCTAAGTACAAAATCGAGAGAGGCTAAAAATCACCTCTTTTTCCTTCTCTCGATCAGACACTTAGAAAAAAAACGGAAAAAAAAAAAAAAAAAAATTGGGATTTTTTCTAAGTACAAAATCGAGAGTGGCTAAAAATCACCTCTTTTTCCTTCTCTCAATCAGACACTTAGAAAAAAAACGGAAAAAAAAAAAAAAAAAATTGGATTTTTTTTAAGTACAAAATCGAGAGAGGCTAAAAATCACCTCTTTTTCCTTTTCTCGATCAGACACTTAGAAAAAAAACGGAAAAAAAAAAAAAAAAAAATTGGATTTTTTCTAAGTACAAAATCGAGAGTGGCTAAAAATCACCTCTTTTTCCTTCTCTCGATCAGACACTTAGAAAAAAAACGGAAAAAAAAAAAAAAAAATTTGGATTTTTTCTAAGTACAAAATCGAGAGTGGCTAAAAATCACCTCTTTTTCCTTCTCTCGATCAGACACTTAGAAAAAAAAATGAAAAAAAAAAAAAAAAATTGGATTTTTTCTAAGTACAAAATCGAGAGAGGCTAAAAATCACCTCTTTTTCCTTCTCTCGATCAGACACTTAGAAAAAAAACGGAAAAAAAAAAAAAAAAAATTTGGATTTTTTTGTTTAGTACAAAATCGAGAGTGGCTAAAAATCACCTCTTTTTCCTTCTCTCGATCAGACACTTAGAAAAAAAACGGAAAAAAAAAAAAAAAAAATTTGGATTTTTTCTAAGTACAAAATCGAGAGAGGCTAAAAATCACCTCGTTTTCCTTCTCTCGATCAGACACTTAGAAAAAAAAACGAAAAAAAAAAAAAAAAAAATTGGATTTTTTCTAAGTACAAAATCGAGAGAGGCTAAAAATCACCTCTTTTTCCTTTTCTCGATCAGACACTTAAAAAAAAAATGAAAAAAAAAAAAAAAAAATTGGATTTTTTCTAAGTACAAAATCGAGAGAGGCTAAAAATCACCTCTTTTTCCTTCTCTCGATCAGACACTTAGAAAAAAAACGGAAAAAAAAAAAAAAAAATTTGGATTTTTTCTAAGTACAAAATCGAGAGTGGCTAAAAATCACCTCTTTTTCCTTCTCTCGATCAGACACTTAGAAAAAAAACGGAAAAAAAAAAAAAAAAATTTGGATTTTTTCTAAGTACAAAATCGAGAGAGGCTAAAAATCACCTCTTTTTCCTTTTCTCGATCAGACACTTAGAAAAAAAACGGAAAAAAAAAAAAAAAAAATTTGGATTTTTTCTAAGTACAAAATCGAGAGTGGCTAAAAATCACCTCTTTTTCCTTCTCTCGATCAGACACTTAGAAAAAAAAATGAAAAAAAAAAAAAAAAAAATGGATTTTTTCTAAGTACAAAATCGAGAGGGGCTAAAAATCACCTCTTTTTCCTTCTCTCGATCAGACACTTAGAAAAAAAACGGAAAAAAAAAAAAAAAATTTGGATTTTTTCTAAGTACAAAATCGAGAGAGGCTAAAAATCACCTCTTTTTCCTTTTCTCGATCAGACACTTAGAAAAAAAACGGAAAAAAAAAAAAAAAAAATTGGATTTTTTCTAAGTACAAAATCGAGAGAGGCTAAAAATCACCTCTTTTTCCTTTTCTCGATCAGACACTTAGAAAAAAAAATGGAAAAAAAAAAAAAAAAATTGGATTTTTTCTAAGTACAAAATCGAGAGAGGCTAAAAATCACCTCTTTTTCCTTCTCTCGATCAGACACTTAGAAAAAAAACAGAAAAAAAAAAAAAAAAAATTTGGATTTTTTCTAAGTACAAAATCGAGAGTGGCTAAAAATCACCTCTTTTTCCTTCTCTCGATCAGACACTTAGAAAAAAAACGGAAAAAAAAAAAAAAAATGTGGATTTTTTCTAAGTACAAAATCGAGAGAGGCTAAAAATCACCTCTTTTTCCTTTTCTCGATCAGACACTTAGAAAAAAAACGGAAAAAAAAAAAAAAAAAAATTGGATTTTTTCTAAGTACAAAATCGAGAGTGGCTAAAAATCACCTCTTTTTCCTTCTCTCGATCAGACACTTAGAAAAAAAACGGAAAAAAAAAAAAAAAAAATTGGATTTTTTCTAAGTACAAAATCGAGAGAGGCTAAAAATCACCTCTTTTTCCTTTTCTCGATCAGACACTTAGAAAAAAAAATGAAAAAAAAAAAAAAAAAATTGGATTTTTTCTAAGTACAAAATCGAGAGAGGCTAAAAATCACCTCTTTTTCCTTCTCTCGATCAGACACTTAGAAAAAAAACGGAAAAAAAAAAAAAAAAAAATTGGATTTTTTCTAAGTACAAAATCGAGAGTGGCTAAAAATCACCTCTTTTTCCTTCTCTCAATCAGACACTTAGAAAAAAAACGGAAAAAAAAAAAAAAAAAAATTGGATTTTTTCTAAGTACAAAATCGAGAGTGGCTAAAAATCACCTCTTTTTCCTTCTCTCGATCAGACACTTAGAAAAAAAACGGAAAAAAAAAAAAAAAAATTTTGATTTTTTCTAAGTACAAAATCGAGAGTGGCTAAAAATCACCTCTTTTTCCTTCTCTCGATCAGACACTTAGAAAAAAAAATGAAAAAAAAAAAAAAAAAATTGGATTTTTTCTAAGTACAAAATCGAGAGAGGCTAAAAATCACCTCTTTTTCCTTCTCTCGATCAGACACTTAGAAAAAAAACGGAAAAAAAAAAAAAAAAAATTTGGATTTTTTTGTTTAGTACAAAATCGAGAGTGGCTAAAAATCACCTCTTTTTCCTTCTCTCGATCAGACACTTAGAAAAAAAACGGAAAAAAAAAAAAAAAAAATTTGGATTTTTTCTAAGTACAAAATCGAGAGAGGCTAAAAATCACCTCTTTTTCCTTCTCTCGATCAGACACTTAGAAAAAAAACGGAAAAAAAAAAAAAAAAAAATTGGATTTTTTCTAAGTACAAAATCGAGAGAGGCTAAAAATCACCTCTTTTTCCTTTTCTCGATCAGACACTTAGAAAAAAAAATGAAAAAAAAAAAAAAAAAATTGGATTTTTTCTAAGTACAAAATCGAGAGAGGCTAAAAATCACCTCTTTTTCCTTCTCTCGATCAGACACTTAGAAAAAAAACGGAAAAAAAAAAAAAAAAAATTTGGATTTTTTCTAAGTACAAAATCAAGAGTGGCTAAAAATCACCTCTTTTTCCTTCTCTCGATCAGACACTTAGAAAAAAAACGGAAAAAAAAAAAAAAAAATTTGGATTTTTTCTAAGTACAAAATCGAGAGAGGCTAAAAATCACCTCTTTTTCCTTTTCTCGATCAGACACTTAGAAAAAAAACGGAAAAAAAAAAAAAAAAAATTTGGATTTTTTCTAAGTACAAAATCGAGAGTGGCTAAAAATCACCTCTTTTTCCTTCTCTCGATCAGACACTTAGAAAAAAAAATGAAAAAAAAAAAAAAAAAAATGGATTTTTTCTAAGTACAAAATCGAGAGAGGCTAAAAATCACCTCTTTTTCCTTCTCTCGATCAGACACTTAGAAAAAAAACGGAAAAAAAAAAAAAAAAATTTGGATTTTTTCTAAGTACAAAATCGAGAGAGGCTAAAAATCACCTCTTTTTCCTTTTCTCGATCAGACACTTAGAAAAAAAACGGAAAAAAATAAAAAAAAAATTGGATTTTTTCTAAGTACAAAATCGAGAGAGGCTAAAAATCACCTCTTTTTCCTTTTCTCGATCAGACACTTAGAAAAAAAAATGGAAAAAAAAAAAAAATAATTGGATTCTTTCTAAGTACAAAATCGAGAGAGGCTAAAAATCACCTCTTTTTCCTTCTCTCGATCAGACACTTAGAAAAAAAACGGAAAAAAAAAAAAAAAAAATTTGGATTTTTTCTAAGTACAAAATCGAGAGTGGCTAAAAATCACCTCTTTTTCCTTCTCTCGATCAGACACTTAGAAAAAAAACGGAAAAAAAAAAAAAAAAATGTGGATTTTTTCTAAGTACAAAATCGAGAGAGGCTAAAAATCACCTCTTTTTCCTTTTCTCGATCAGACACTTAGAAAAAAAACGGAAAAAAAAAAAAAAAAAAAATGGATTTTTTCTAAGTACAAAATCGAGAGTGGCTAAAAATCACCTCTTTTTCCTTCTCTCGATCAGACACTTAGAAAAAAAACGGAAAAAAAAAAAAAAAAAAATTGGATTTTTTCTAAGTACAAAATCGAGAGAGGCTAAAAATCACCTCTTTTTCCTTTTCTCGATCAGACACTTAGAAAAAAAAATGAAAAAAAAAAAAAAAAAATTGGATTTTTTCTAAGTACAAAATCGAGAGAGGCTAAAAATCACCTCTTTTTCCTTCTCTCGATCAGACACTTAGAAAAAAAACGGAAAAAAAAAAAAAAAAAAATTGGATTTTTTCTAAGTACAAAATCGAGAGTGGCTAAAAATCACCTCTTTTTCCTTCTCTCGATCAGACACTTAGAAAAAAAAACGGAAAAAAAAAAAAAAAATTTGGATTTTTTCTAAGTACAAAATCGAGAGAGGCTAAAAATCACCTCTTTTTCCTTTTCTCGATCAGACACTTAGAAAAAAAACGGAAAAAAAAAAAAAAAAAATTTGGATTTTTTCTAAGTACAAAATCGAGAGTGGCTAAAAATCACCTCTTTTTCCTTCTCTCGATCAGACACTTAGAAAAAAAAATGAAAAAAAAAAAAAAAAAAATGGATTTTTTCTAAGTACAAAATCGAAAGAGGCTAAAAATCACCTCTTTTTCCTTCTCTCGATCAGACACTTAGAAAAAAAACGGAAAAAAAAATAAAAAAAAAATGGATTTTTTCTAAGTACAAAATCGAGAGAGGCTAAAAATCACCTCTTTTTCCTTTTCTCGATCAGACACTTAGAAAAAAAAATGGAAAAAAAAAAATAATAATTGGATTTTTTCTAAGTACAAAATCGAGAGAGGCTAAAAATCACCTCTTTTTCCTTCTCTCGATCAGACACTTAGAAAAAAAACGGAAAAAAAAAAAAAAAAAATTTGGATTTTTTCTAAGTACAAAATCGAGAGTGGCTAAAAATCACCTCTTTTTCCTTCTCTCGATCAGACACTTAGAAAAAAAACGGAAAAAAAAAAAAAAAAAATGTGGATTTTTTCTAAGTACAAAATCGAGAGAGGCTAAAAATCACCTCTTTTTCCTTTTCTCGATCAGACACTTAGAAAAAAAACGGAAAAAAAAAAAAAAAAAAATTGGATTTTTTCTAAGTACAAAATCGAGAGTGGCTAAAAATCACCTCTTTTTCCTTCTCTCGATCAGACACTTAGAAAAAAAACAGAAAAAAAAAAAAAAAATTGGATTTTTTCTAAGTACAAAATCGAGAGTGGCTAAAAATCACCTCTTTTTCCTTCTCTCGATCAGACACTTAGAAAAAAAAATGAAAAAAAAAAAAAAAAAATTGGATTTTTTCTAAGTACAAAATCGAGAGAGGCTAAAAATCACCTCTTTTTCCTTCTCTCGATCAGACACTTAGAAAAAAAACGGAAAAAAAAAAAAAAAAATTTGGATTTTTTTGTAAGTACAAAATCGAGAGTGGCTAAAAATCACCTCTTTTTCCTTCTCTCGATCAGACACTTAGAAAAAAAACGGAAAAAAAAAAAAAAAAAATTTGGATTTTTTCTAAGTACAAAATCAAGAGAGGCTAAAAATCACCTCTTTTTCCTTTTCTCGATCAGACACTTAGAAAAAAAAATGAAAAAAAAAAAAAAAAATTGGATTTTTTCTAAGTACAAAATCGAGAGAGGCTAAAAATCACCTCTTTTTCCTTCTCTCGATCAGACACTTAGAAAAAAAACGGAAAAAAAAAAAAAAAAAATTTGGATTTTTTCTAAGTACAAAATCGAGAGAGGCTAAAAATCACCTCTTTTTCCTTTTCTCGATCAGACACTTAGAAAAAAAATGAAAAAAAAAAATAAAAAATTGGATTTTTTCTAAGTACAAAATCGAGAGAGGCTAAAAATCACCTCTTTTTCCTTCTCTCGATCAGACACTTAGAAAAAAAACGGAAAAAAAAAAAAAAAAAATTGGATTTTTTCTAAGTACAAAATCGAGAGAGGCTAAAAATCACCTCTTTTTCCTTTTCTCGATCAGACACTTAGAAAAAAAACGGAAAAAAAAAAAAAAAAAAATTGGATTTTTTCTAAGTACAAAATCGAGAGAGGCTAAAAATCACCTCTTTTTCCTTTTCTCGATCAGACACTTAGAAAAAAAAATGAAAAAAAAAAAAAAAAAATTGGATTTTTTCTAAGTACAAAATCGAGAGAGGCTAAAAATCACCTCTTTTTCCTTCTCTCGATCAGACACTTAGAAAAAAAACGGAAAAAAAAAAAAAAAAATTTGGATTTTTTCTAAGTACAAAATCGAGAGTGGCTAAAAATCACCTCTTTTTCCTTCTCTCAATCAGACACTTAGAAAAAAAACGGAAAAAAAAAAAAAAAAAATTTGGATTTTTTCTAAGTACAAAATCGAGAGAGGCTAAAAATCACCTCTTTTTCCTTTTCTCGATCAGACACTTAGAAAAAAAACGGAAAAAAAAAAAAAAAAAATTTGGATTTTTTTCTAAGTACAAAATCGAGAGTGGCTAAAAATCACCTCTTTTTCCTTCTCTCGATCAGACACTTAGAAAAAAAACGGAAAAAAAAAAAAAAAAAATTGGATTTTTTCTAAGTACAAAATCGAGAGAGGCTAAAAATCACCTCTTTTTCCTTCTCTCGATCAGACACTTAGAAAAAAAACGGGAAAAAAAAAAAAAAAAATGGATTTTTTCTAAGTACAAAATCGAGAGAGGCTAAAAATCACCTCTTTTTCCTTCTCTCGATCAGACACTTAGAAAAAAAACGGAAAAAAAATAATAAAAATTGGATTTTTTCTAAGTACAAAATCGAGAGAGGCTAAAAATCACCTCTTTTTCCTTCTCTCGATCAGACACTTAGAAAAAAAACGGAAAAAAAAAAAAAAAAAATTTGGATTTTTTCTAAGTACAAAATCGAGCGAGGCTAAAAATCACCTCTTTTTCCTTTTCTCGATCAGACACTTAGAAAAAAAACGGAAAAAAAAAAAAAAAAAATTTGGATTTTTTCTAAGTACAAAATCGAGAGAGGCTAAAAATCACCTCTTTTTCCTTCTCTCGATCAGACACTTAGAAAAAAAACGGAAAAAAAAAAATAAAAAATTTGGATTTTTTCTAAGTACAAAATCGAGAGTGGCTAAAAATCACCTCTTTTTCCTTCTCTCGATCAGACACTTAGAAAAAAAACGGAAAAAAAAAAAAAAAAAATTTGGATTTTTTCTAAGTACAAAATCGAGAGAGGCTAAAAATCACCTCTTTTTCCTTTTCTCGATCAGACACTTAGAAAAAAAAATGGAAAAAAAAAATAAAAAATTGGATTTTTTCTAAGTACAAAATCGAGAGAGGCTAAAAATCACCTCTTTTTCCTTCTCTCGATCAGACACTTAGAAAAAAAACGGAAAAAAAAAAAAAAAATTTGGATTTTTTCTAAGTACAAAATCGAGAGAGGCTAAAAATCACCTCTTTTTCCTTTTCTCGATCAGACACTTAGAAAAAAAAATGAAAAAAAAAAAAAAAAAATTGGATTTTTTCTAAGTACAAAATCGAGAGAGGCTAAAAATCACCTCTTTTTCCTTCTCTCGATCAGACACTTAGAAAAAAAACGGAAAAAAAAAAAAAAAAAATTGGATTTTTTCTAAGTACAAAATCGAGAGAGGCTAAAAATCACCTCTTTTTCCTTTTCTCGATCAGACACTTAGAAAAAAAACGGAAAAAAAAAAAAAAAAAATTTGGATTTTTTCTAAGTACAAAATCGAGAGAGGCTAAAAATCACCTCTTTTTCCTTTTCTCGATCAGACACTTAGAAAAAAAACGGAAAAAAAAAAAAAAAAAAATTGGATTTTTTCTAAGTACAAAATCGAGAGTGGCTAAAAATCACCTCTTTTTCCTTCTCTCGATCAGACACTTAGAAAAAAAACGGAAAAAAAAAAAAAAAAAAATTGGATTTTTTCTAAGTACAAAATCGAGAGAGGCTAAAAATCACCTCTTTTTCCTTCTCTCGATCAGACACTTAGAAAAAAAACGGAAAAA
The DNA here is from genome assembly GCF_033978785.1 of Entelurus aequoreus. Classification (NCBI taxonomy): domain Eukaryota; kingdom Metazoa; phylum Chordata; class Actinopteri; order Syngnathiformes; family Syngnathidae; genus Entelurus; species Entelurus aequoreus. The sequence goes on along the minus strand of NC_084741.1, from coordinate 74,391,132 downwards.
AAAAAAAAAAAATTGGATTTTTTCTAAGTACAAAATCGAGAGAGGCTAAAAATCACCTCTTTTTCCTTCTCTCGATCAGACACTTAGAAAAAAAACGGAAAAAAAAAAAAAAAAATTTGGATTTTTTTTAAGTACAAAATCGAGAGAGGCTAAAAATCACCTCTTTTTCCTTCTCTCGATCAGCACTTAGAAAAAAAACAGAAAAAAAATAAAAATAAAAATAAAAATTGGATTTTTTCTAAGTACAAAATCGAGAGAGGCTAAAAATCACCTCTTTTTCCTTCTCTCGATCAGACACTTACAAAAAAAACGGAAAAAAAAAAAAATAAATTTGGATTTTTTCTAAGTACAAAATCGAGAGAGGCTAAAAATCACCTCTTTTTCCTTCTCTCGATCAGCACTCAGAAAAAAAACTGAAAAAAAAAAAAAAAAAAAAAAAAAATTGGATTTTTTCTAAGTACAAAATCGAGAGAGGCTAAAAATCACCTCTTTTTCCTTCTCTCGATCAGACACCTAGAAAAAAAACGGAAAAAAAAAAAAAAAAATTGGATTTTTTCTAAGTACAAAATCGAGAGAGGCTAAAAATCACCTCTTTTTCCTTTTCTCGATCAGACACTTAGAAAAAAAACTGAAAAAAAAAAAAAAAATTTTGGATTTTTGTAAGTACAAAATCGAGAGAGGCTAAAAATCACCTCTTTTTCCTTCTCTCGATCAGACACTTAGAAAAAAAACGGAAAAAAAAAAAATAATAATTTGGATTTTTTCTAAGTACAAAATCGAGAGAGGCTAAAAATCACCTCTTTTTCCTTCTCTCGATCAGCACTTAGAAAAAAAACAGAAAAAAAAATAAATAAATAAAAAAAAATAAAAAAATAAAAAAATTGGATTTTTTCTAAGTACAAAATCGAGAGAGGCTAAAAATCACCTCTTTTTCCTTCTCTCAATCAGACACTTAGAAAAAAAACTGAAAAAAATAAAAATAAAAAAATAAAAAATTGGATTTTTTCTAAGTACAAAATCGAGAGAGGCTAAAAATCACCTCTTTTTCCTTCTCTCGATCAGACACCTAGAAAAAAAACGGAAAAAAAAAAAAAAAAAAATTGGATTTTTTCTAAGTACAAAATCGAGAGAGGCTAAAAATCACCTCTTTTTCCTTTTCTCGATCAGACACTTAGAAAAAAAACTGAAAAAAAAAAAAAAAAATTTGGATTTTTTCTAAGTACAAAATCGAGAGAGGCTAAAAATCACCTCTTTTTCCTTCTCTCGATCAGACACTTAGAAAAAAAACGGAAAAAAAAAAAAAAAAAATTGGATTTTTTCTAAGTACAAAATCGAGAGAGGCTAAAAATCACCTCTTTTTCCTTCTCTCGATCAGACACTTAGAAAAAAAACAGAAAAAAAAAAAAAATTTGGATTTTTTCTAAGTACAAAATCGAGAGAGGCTAAAAACCACCTCTTTTTCCTTTTCTCGATCAGACACTTAGAAAAAAAACGGGAAAAAAAAAAAAAAAAAAAAAAAATTGGATTTTTTCTAAGTACAAAATCGAGAGTGGCTAAAAATCACCTCTTTTTCCTTCTCTCGATCAGACACTTAGAAAAAAAAATGAAAAAAAAAAAAAAAAAAATGGATTTTTTCTAAGTACAAAATCGAGAGGGGCTAAAAATCACCTCTTTTTCCTTCTCTCGATCAGACACTTAGAAAAAAAACGGAAAAAAAAAAAAAAAAAATTTGGATTTTTTCTAAGTACAAAATCGAGAGAGGCTAAAAATCACCTCTTTTTCCTTTTCTCGATCAGACACTTAGAAAAAAAACGGAAAAAAAAAAAAAAAAAATTGGATTTTTTCTAAGTACAAAATCGAGAGAGGCTAAAAATCACCTCTTTTTCCTTTTCTCGATCAGACACTTAGAAAAAAAAATGGAAAAAAAAAAAAAAAAATTGGATTTTTTCTAAGTACAAAATCGAGAGAGGCTAAAAATCACCTCTTTTTCCTTCTCTCGATCAGACACTTAGAAAAAAAACGGAAAAAAAAAAAAAAAAAATTTGGATTTTTTCTAAGTACAAAATCGAGAGTGGCTAAAAATCACCTCTTTTTCCTTCTCTCGATCAGACACTTAGAAAAAAAACGGAAAAAAAAAAAAAAAATGTGGATTTTTTCTAAGTACAAAATCGAGAGAGGCTAAAAATCACCTCTTTTTCCTTTTCTCGATCAGACACTTAGAAAAAAAACGGAAAAAAAAAAAAAAAAAAATTGGATTTTTTCTAAGTACAAAATCGAGAGTGGCTAAAAATCACCTCTTTTTCCTTCTCTCGATCAGACACTTAGAAAAAAAACGGAAAAAAAAAAAAAAAAAAATTGGATTTTTTCTAAGTACAAAATCGAGAGAGGCTAAAAATCACCTCTTTTTCCTTTTCTCGATCAGACACTTAGAAAAAAAAATGAAAAAAAAAAAAAAAAATTGGATTTTTTCTAAGTACAAAATCGAGAGAGGCTAAAAATCACCTCTTTTTCCTTCTCTCGATCAGACACTTAGAAAAAAAACGGAAAAAAAAAAAAAAAAAATTGGATTTTTTCTAAGTACAAAATCGAGAGTGGCTAAAAATCACCTCTTTTTCCTTCTCTCAATCAGACACTTAGAAAAAAAACGGAAAAAAAAAAAAAAAAAAATTGGATTTTTTCTAAGTACAAAATCGAGAGTGGCTAAAAATCACCTCTTTTTCCTTCTCTCGATCAGACACTTAGAAAAAAAACGGAAAAAAAAAAAAAAAAATTTGGATTTTTTCTAAGTACAAAATCGAGAGTGGCTAAAAATCACCTCTTTTTCCTTCTCTCGATCAGACACTTAGAAAAAAAAATGAAAAAAAAAAAAAAAAAATTGGATTTTTTCTAAGTACAAAATCGAGAGAGGCTAAAAATCACCTCTTTTTCCTTCTCTCGATCAGACACTTAGAAAAAAAACGGGAAAAAAAAAAAAAAAAATTTGGATTTTTTCTAAGTACAAAATCGAGAGAGGCTAAAAATCACCTCTTTTTCCTTTTCTCGATCAGACACTTAGAAAAAAAAATGAAAAAAAAAAAAAAAAAAATTGGATTTTTTCTAAGTACAAAATCGAGAGAGGCTAAAAATCACCTCTTTTTCCTTCTCTCGATCAGACACTTAGAAAAAAAACGGAAAAAAAAAAAAAAAAATTTGGATTTTTTCTAAGTACAAAATCGAGAGAGGCTAAAAATCACCTCTTTTTCCTTTTCTCGATCAGACACTTAGAAAAAAAACGGAAAAAAAAAAAAAAAAAATTTGGATTTTTTCTAAGTACAAAATCGAGAGAGGCTAAAAATCACCTCTTTTTCCTTTTCTCGATCAGACACTTAGAAAAAAAACGGAAAAAAAAAAAAAAAAAAATTTGGATTTTTTCTAAGTACAAAATCGAGAGTGGCTAAAAATCACCTCTTTTTCCTTCTCTCGATCAGACACTTAGAAAAAAAACGGAAAAAAAAAAAAAAAAAAATTGGATTTTTTCTAAGTACAAAATCGAGAGAGGCTAAAAATCACCTCTTTTTCCTTCTCTCGATCAGACACTTAGAAAAAAAACGGAAAAAAAAAAAAAAAAAATTGGATTTTTTCTAAGTACAAAATCGAGAGAGGCTAAAAATCACCTCTTTTTCCTTCTCTCGATCAGACACTTAGAAAAAAAACGGAAAAAAAAAAAAAAAAAAATTTGGATTTTTTTTAAGTACAAAATCGAGAGAGGCTAAAAATCACCTCTTTTTCCTTCTCTCGATCAGCACTTAGAAAAAAACAGAAAAAAAATAAAAATAAAAATAAAAATTGGATTTTTTCTAAGTACAAAATCGAGAGAGGCTAAAAATCACCTCTTTTTCCTTCTCTCGATCAGACACTTAGAAAAAAAACGGAAAAAAAAAAAAAAAAAAATTGGATTTTTTCTAAGTACAAAATCGAGAGAGGCTAAAAATCACCTCTTTTTCCTTCTCTCGATCAGACACTTAGAAAAAAAACGGAAAAAAAAAAAAAAAAATTGGATTTTTTCTAAGTACAAAATCGAGAGAGGCTAAAAATCACCTCTTTTTCCTTCTCTCGATCAGACACTTAGAAAAAAAACGGAAAAAAAAAAAAAAAAAAATTTGGATTTTTTTTAAGTACAAAATCGAGAGAGGCTAAAAATCACCTCTTTTTCCTTCTCTCGATCAGCACTTAGAAAAAAAACAGAAAAAAAATAAAAATAAAAATAAAAATTGGATTTTTTCTAAGTACAAAATCGAGAGAGGCTAAAAATCACCTCTTTTTCCTTCTCTCGATCAGACACTTACAAAAAAAACGGAAAAAAAAAAAAAAAAATTTGGATTTTTTCTAAGTACAAAATCGAGAGAGGCTAAAAATCACCTCTTTTTCCTTCTCTCGATCAGCACTCAGAAAAAAAACTGAAAAAAAAAAAAAAAAAAAAAAAAAAATTGGATTTTTTCTAAGTACAAAATCGAGAGAGGCTAAAAATCACCTCTTTTTCCTTCTCTCGATCAGACACCTAGAAAAAAAACGGAAAAAAAAAAAAAAAAATTGGATTTTTTCTAAGTACAAAATCGAGAGAGGCTAAAAATCACCTCTTTTTCCTTTTCTCGATCAGACACTTAGAAAAAAACTGAAAAAAAAAAAAAAATTTTGGATTTTTGTAAGTACAAAATCGAGAGAGGCTAAAAATCACCTCTTTTTCCTTCTCTCGATCAGACACTTAGAAAAAAAACGGAAAAAAAAAAATAATAATTTGGATTTTTTCTAAGTACAAAATCGAGAGAGGCTAAAAATCACCTCTTTTTCCTTCTCTCGATCAGCACTTAGAAAAAAAACAGAAAAAAAAATAAATAAATAAAAAAAAATAAAAAAATAAAAAAATTGGATTTTTTCTAAGTACAAAATCGAGAGAGGCTAAAAATCACCTCTTTTTCCTTCTCTCAATCAGACACTTAGAAAAAAAACTGAAAAAAATAAAAATAAAAAAATAAAAAATTTGATTTTTTCTAAGTACAAAATCGAGAGAGGCTAAAAATCACCTCTTTTTCCTTCTCTCGATCAGACACCTAGAAAAAAAACGGAAAAAAAAAAAAAAAAAAAATTGGATTTTTTCTAAGTACAAAATCGAGAGAGGCTAAAAATCACCTCTTTTTCCTTTTCTCGATCAGACACTTAGAAAAAAAACTGAAAAAAAAAAAAAAAAATTTGGATTTTTTCTAAGTACAAAATCGAGAGAGGCTAAAAATCACCTCTTTTTCCTTCTCTCGATCAGACACTTAGAAAAAAAACGGAAAAAAAAAAAAAAAAAATTGGATTTTTTCTAAGTACAAAATCGAGAGAGGCTAAAAATCACCTCTTTTTCCTTCTCTCGATCAGACACTTAGAAAAAAAACAGAAAAAAAAAAAAAATTTGGATTTTTTCTAAGTACAAAATCGAGAGAGGCTAAAAACCACCTCTTTTTCCTTTTCTCGATCAGACACTTAGAAAAAAAAACGGGAAAAAAAAAAAAAAAAAAAAAAAATTGGATTTTTTCTAAGTACAAAATCGAGAGTGGCTAAAAATCACCTCTTTTTCCTTCTCTCGATCAGACACTTAGAAAAAAAAATGAAAAAAAAAAAAAAAAAAATGGATTTTTTCTAAGTACAAAATCGAGAGGGGCTAAAAATCACCTCTTTTTCCTTCTCTCGATCAGACACTTAGAAAAAAAACGGAAAAAAAAAAAAAAAAAATTTGGATTTTTTCTAAGTACAAAATCGAGAGAGGCTAAAAATCACCTCTTTTTCCTTTTCTCGATCAGACACTTAGAAAAAAAACGGAAAAAAAAAAAAAAAAAATTGGATTTTTTCTAAGTACAAAATCGAGAGAGGCTAAAAATCACCTCTTTTTCCTTTTCTCGATCAGACACTTAGAAAAAAAAATGGAAAAAAAAAAAAAATAATTGGATTTTTTCTAAGTACAAAATCGAGAGAGGCTAAAAATCACCTCTTTTTCCTTCTCTCGATCAGACACTTAGAAAAAAAACGGAAAAAAAAAAAAAAAAAATTTGGATTTTTTCTAAGTACAAAATCGAGAGTGGCTAAAAATCACCTCTTTTTCCTTCTCTCGATCAGACACTTAGAAAAAAAACGGAAAAAAAAAAAAAAAATGTGGATTTTTTCTAAGTACAAAATCGAGAGAGGCTAAAAATCACCTCTTTTTCCTTTTCTCGATCAGACACTTAGAAAAAAAACGGAAAAAAAAAAAAAAAAAAATTGGATTTTTTCTAAGTACAAAATCGAGAGTGGCTAAAAATCACCTCTTTTTCCTTCTCTCGATCAGACACTTAGAAAAAAAACGGAAAAAAAAAAAAAAAAAATTGGATTTTTTCTAAGTACAAAATCGAGAGAGGCTAAAAATCACCTCTTTTTCCTTTTCTCGATCAGACACTTAGAAAAAAAATGAAAAAAAAAAAAAAAAAATTGGATTTTTTCTAAGTACAAAATCGAGAGAGGCTAAAAATCATCTCTTTTTCCTTCTCTCGATCAGACACTTAGAAAAAAAACGGAAAAAAAAAAAAAAAAAATTGGATTTTTTCTAAGTACAAAATCGAGAGTGGCTAAAAATCACCTCTTTTTCCTTCTCTCAATCAGACACTTAGAAAAAAAACGGAAAAAAAAAAAAAAAAAAATTGGATTTTTTCTAAGTACAAAATCGAGAGTGGCTAAAAATCACCTCTTTTTCCTTCTCTCGATCAGACACTTAGAAAAAAAACGGAAAAAAAAAAAAAAAATTTGGATTTTTTCTAAGTACAAAATCGAGAGTGGCTAAAAATCACCTCTTTTTCCTTCTCTCGATCAGACACTTAGAAAAAAAAATGAAAAAAAAAAAAAAAAAATTGGATTTTTTCTAAGTACAAAATCGAGAGAGGCTAAAAATCACCTCTTTTTCCTTCTCTCGATCAGACACTTAGAAAAAAAACGGGAAAAAAAAAAAAAAAAATTTGGATTTTTTCTAAGTACAAAATCGAGAGAGGCTAAAAATCACCTCTTTTTCCTTTTCTCGATCAGACACTTAGAAAAAAAAATGAAAAAAAAAAAAAAAAAATTGGATTTTTTCTAAGTACAAAATCGAGAGAGGCTAAAAATCACCTCTTTTTCCTTCTCTCGATCAGACACTTAGAAAAAAAACGGAAAAAAAAAAAAAAAAATTTGGATTTTTTCTAAGTACAAAATCGAGAGAGGCTAAAAATCACCTCTTTTTCCTTTTCTCGATCAGACACTTAGAAAAAAAACGGAAAAAAAAAAAAAAAAAATTTGGATTTTTTCTAAGTACAAAATCGAGAGAGGCTAAAAATCACCTCTTTTTCCTTTTCTCGATCAGACACTTAGAAAAAAAACGGAAAAAAAAAAAAAAAAAAATTTGGATTTTTTCTAAGTACAAAATCGAGAGTGGCTAAAAATCACCTCTTTTTCCTTCTCTCGATCAGACACTTAGAAAAAAAACGGAAAAAAAAAAAAAAAAAAATTGGATTTTTTCTAAGTACAAAATCGAGAGAGGCTAAAAATCACCTCTTTTTCCTTCTCTCGATCAGACACTTAGAAAAAAAACGGAAAAAAAAAAAAAAAAAATTTGGATTTTTTTTAAGTACAAAATCGAGAGAGGCTAAAAATCACCTCTTTTTCCTTCTCTCGATCAGCACTTAGAAAAAAAACAGAAAAAAAATAAAAATAAAAATAAAAATTGGATTTTTTCTAAGTACAAAATCGAGAGAGGCTAAAAATCACCTCTTTTTCCTTCTCTCGATCAGACACTTACAAAAAAAACGGAAAAAAAAAAAAAAAAATTTGGATTTTTTCTAAGTACAAAATCGAGAGAGGCTAAAAATCACCTCTTTTTCCTTCTCTCGATCAGCACTCAGAAAAAAAACTGAAAAAAAAAAAAAAAAAAAAAAAAAATTGGATTTTTTCTAAGTACAAAATCGAGAGAGGCTAAAAATCACCTCTTTTTCCTTCTCTCGATCAGACACCTAGAAAAAAAACGGAAAAAAAAAAAAAAAATTGGATTTTTTCTAAGTACAAAATCGAGAGAGGCTAAAAATCACCTCTTTTTCCTTTTCTCGATCAGACACTTAGAAAAAAAACTGAAAAAAAAAAAAAAAATTTTGGATTTTTGTAAGTACAAAATCGAGAGAGGCTAAAAATCACCTCTTTTTCCTTCTCTCGATCAGACACTTAGAAAAAAAACGGAAAAAAAAAAATAATAATTTGGATTTTTTCTAAGTACAAAATCGAGAGAGGCTAAAAATCACCTCTTTTTCCTTCTCTCGATCAGCACTTAGAAAAAAAACAGAAAAAAAAATAAATAAATAAAAAAAAATAAAAAAATTGGATTTTTTCTAAGTACAAAATCGAGAGAGGCTAAAAATCACCTCTTTTTCCTTCTCTCAATCAGACACTTAGAAAAAAAACTGAAAAAAATAAAAATAAAAAAATAAAAAATTGGATTTTTTCTAAGTACAAAATCGAGAGAGGCTAAAAATCACCTCTTTTTCCTTCTCTCGATCAGACACCTAGAAAAAAAACGGAAAAAAAAAAAAAAAAAAAATTGGATTTTTTCTAAGTACAAAATCGAGAGAGGCTAAAAATCACCTCTTTTTCCTTTTCTCGATCAGACACTTAGAAAAAAAACTGAAAAAAAAAAAAAAAAAATTTGGATTTTTTCTAAGTACAAAATCGAGAGAGGCTAAAAATCACCTCTTTTTCCTTCTCTCGATCAGACACTTAGAAAAAAAACGGAAAAAAAAAAAAAAAAAATTGGATTTTTTCTAAGTACAAAATCGAGAGAGGCTAAAAATCACCTCTTTTTCCTTCTCTCGATCAGACACTTAGAAAAAAAACAGAAAAAAAAAAAAAATTTGGATTTTTTCTAAGTACAAAATCGAGAGAGGCTAAAAACCACCTCTTTTTCCTTTTCTCGATCAGACACTTAGAAAAAAAACGGGAAAAAAAAAAAAAAAAAAAAAAATTGGATTTTTTCTAAGTACAAAATCGAGAGTGGCTAAAAATCACCTCTTTTTCCTTCTCTCGATCAGACACTTAGAAAAAAAAATGAAAAAAAAAAAAAAAAAAAATGGATTTTTTCTAAGTACAAAATCGAGAGGGGCTAAAAATCACCTCTTTTTCCTTCTCTCGATCAGACACTTAGAAAAAAAACGGAAAAAAAAAAAAAAAAAATTTGGATTTTTTCTAAGTACAAAATCGAGAGAGGCTAAAAATCACCTCTTTTTCCTTTTCTCGATCAGACACTTAGAAAAAAAACGGAAAAAAAAAAAAAAAAAATTGGATTTTTTCTAAGTACAAAATCGAGAGAGGCTAAAAATCACCTCTTTTTCCTTTTCTCGATCAGACACTTAGAAAAAAAAATGGAAAAAAAAAAAAAATAATTGGATTTTTTCTAAGTACAAAATCGAGAGAGGCTAAAAATCACCTCTTTTTCCTTCTCTCGATCAGACACTTAGAAAAAAAACGGAAAAAAAAAAAAAAAAAATTTGGATTTTTTCTAAGTACAAAATCGAGAGTGGCTAAAAATCACCTCTTTTTCCTTCTCTCGATCAGACACTTAGAAAAAAAACGGAAAAAAAAAAAAAAAATGTGGATTTTTTCTAAGTACAAAATCGAGAGAGGCTAAAAATCACCTCTTTTTCCTTTTCTCGATCAGACACTTAGAAAAAAAACGGAAAAAAAAAAAAAAAAAAATTGGATTTTTTCTAAGTACAAAATCGAGAGTGGCTAAAAATCACCTCTTTTTCCTTCTCTCGATCAGACACTTAGAAAAAAAACGGAAAAAAAAAAAAAAAAAAATTGGATTTTTTCTAAGTACAAAATCGAGAGAGGCTAAAAATCACCTCTTTTTCCTTTTCTCGATCAGACACTTAGAAAAAAAAATGAAAAAAAAAAAAAAAAAATTGGATTTTTTCTAAGTACAAAATCGAGAGAGGCTAAAAATCACCTCTTTTTCCTTCTCTCGATCAGACACTTAGAAAAAAAACGGAAAAAAAAAAAAAAAAAAATTGGATTTTTTCTAAGTACAAAATCGAGAGTGGCTAAAAATCACCTCTTTTTCCTTCTCTCAATCAGACACTTAGAAAAAAAACGGAAAAAAAAAAAAAAAAAAATTGGATTTTTTCTAAGTACAAAATCGAGAGTGGCTAAAAATCACCTCTTTTTCCTTCTCTCGATCAGACACTTAGAAAAAAAACGGAAAAAAAAAAAAAAAAATTTGGATTTTTTCTAAGTACAAAATCGAGAGTGGCTAAAAATCACCTCTTTTTCCTTCTCTCGATCAGACACTTAGAAAAAAAAATGAAAAAAAAAAAAAAAAAATTGGATTTTTTCTAAGTACAAAATCGAGAGAGGCTAAAAATCACCTCTTTTTCCTTCTCTCGATCAGACACTTAGAAAAAAAACGGAAAAAAAAAAAAAAAAAATTTGGATTTTTTTGTTTAGTACAAAATCGAGAGTGGCTAAAAATCACCTCTTTTTCCTTCTCTCGATCAGACACTTAGAAAAAAAACGGAAAAAAAAAAAAAAAAATTTGGATTTTTTCTAAGTACAAAATCGAGAGAGGCTAAAAATCACCTCTTTTTCCTTTTCTCGATCAGACACTTAGAAAAAAAAATGAAAAAAAAAAAAAAAAAATTGGATTTTTTCTAAGTACAAAATCGAGAGAGGCTAAAAATCACCTCTTTTTCCTTCTCTCGATCAGACACTTAGAAAAAAAACGGAAAAAAAAAAAAAAAAAATTTGGATTTTTTCTAAGTACAAAATCAAGAGTGGCTAAAAATTACCTCTTTTTCCTTCTCTCGATCAGACACTTAGAAAAAAAACGGAAAAAAAAAAAAAAAAATTTGGATTTTTTCTAAGTACAAAATCGAGAGAGGCTAAAAATCACCTCTTTTTCCTTTTCTCGATCAGACACTTAGAAAAAAAACGGAAAAAAAAAAAAAAAAAATTTGGATTTTTTCTAAGTACAAAATCGAGAGTGGCTAAAAATCACCTCTTTTTCCTTCTCTCGATCAGACACTTAGAAAAAAAAATGAAAAAAAAAAAAAAAAAAATGGATTTTTTCTAAGTACAAAATCGAGAGAGGCTAAAAATCACCTCTTTTTCCTTCTCTCGATCAGACACTTAGAAAAAAAACGGAAAAAAAAAAAAAATAATTTGGATTTTTTCTAAGTACAAAATCGAGAGAGGCTAAAAATCACCTCTTTTTCCTTTTCTCGATCAGACACTTAGAAAAAAAACGGAAAAAAATAAAAAAAAAATTGGATTTTTTCTAAGTACAAAATCGAGAGAGGCTAAAAATCACCTCTTTTTCCTTTTCTCGATCAGACACTTAGAAAAAAAAATGGAAAAAAAAAAAAAATAATTGGATTTTTTCTAAGTACAAAATCGAGAGAGGCTAAAAATCACCTCTTTTTCCTTCTCTCGATCAGACACTTAGAAAAAAAACGGAAAAAAAAAAAAAAAAAATTTGGATTTTTTCTAAGTACAAAATCGAGAGTGGCTAAAAATCACCTCTTTTTCCTTCTCTCGATCAGACACTTAGAAAAAAAACGGAAAAAAAAAAAAAAAAATGTGGATTTTTTCTAAGTACAAAATCGAGAGAGGCTAAAAATCACCTCTTTTTCCTTTTCTCGATCAGACACTTAGAAAAAAAACGGAAAAAAAAAAAAAAAAAAAATGGATTTTTTCTAAGTACAAAATCGAGAGTGGCTAAAAATCACCTCTTTTTCCTTCTCTCGATCAGACACTTAGAAAAAAAACGGAAAAAAAAAAAAAAAAAAATTGGATTTTTTCTAAGTACAAAATCGAGAGAGGCTAAAAATCACCTCTTTTTCCTTTTCTCGATCAGACACTTAGAAAAAAAAATGAAAAAAAAAAAATAAAAATTGGATTTTTTCTAAGTACAAAATCGAGAGAGGCTAAAAATCACCTCTTTTTCCTTCTCTCGATCAGACACTTAGAAAAAAAACGGAAAAAAAAAAAAAAAAAATTGGATTTTTTCTAAGTACAAAATCGAGAGTGGCTAAAAATCACCTCTTTTTCCTTCTCTCGATCAGACACTTAGAAAAAAAAACGGAAAAAAAAAAAAAAATTTGGATTTTTTCTAAGTACAAAATCGAGAGAGGCTAAAAATCACCTCTTTTTCCTTTTCTCGATCAGACACTTAGAAAAAAAACGGAAAAAAAAAAAAAAAAAATTTGGATTTTTTCTAAGTACAAAATCGAGAGTGGCTAAAAATCACCTCTTTTTCCTTCTCTCGATCAGACACTTAGAAAAAAAAATGAAAAAAAAAAAAAAAAAATGGATTTTTTCTAAGTACAAAATCGAAAGAGGCTAAAAATCACCTCTTTTTCCTTCTCTCGATCAGACACTTAGAAAAAAAACGGAAAAAAAAATAAAATAAAAATGGATTTTTTCTAAGTACAAAATCGAGAGAGGCTAAAAATCACCTCTTTTTCCTTTTCTCGATCAGACACTTAGAAAAAAAAATGGAAAAAAAAAAATAATAATTGGATTTTTTCTAAGTACAAAATCGAGAGAGGCTAAAAATCACCTCTTTTTCCTTCTCTCGATCAGACACTTAGAAAAAAAACGGAAAAAAAAAAAAAAAAAATTTGGATTTTTTCTAAGTACAAAATCGAGAGTGGCTAAAAATCACCTCTTTTTCCTTCTCTCGATCAGACACTTAGAAAAAAAACGGAAAAAAAAAAAAAAAAAATGTGGATTTTTTCTAAGTACAAAATCGAGAGAGGCTAAAAATCACCTCTTTTTCCTTTTCTCGATCAGACACTTAGAAAAAAAACGGAAAAAAAAAAAAAAAAAAATTGGATTTTTTCTAAGTACAAAATCGAGAGTGGCTAAAAATCACCTCTTTTTCCTTCTCTCGATCAGACACTTAGAAAAAAAACAGAAAAAAAAAAAAAATTTGGATTTTTTCTAAGTACAAAATCGAGAGTGGCTAAAAATCACCTCTTTTTCCTTCTCTCGATCAGACACTTAGAAAAAAAAATGAAAAAAAAAAAAAAAAAATTGGATTTTTTCTAAGTACAAAATCGAGAGAGGCTAAAAATCACCTCTTTTTCCTTCTCTCGATCAGACACTTAGAAAAAAAACGGAAAAAAAAAAAAAAAAATTTGGATTTTTTTGTAAGTACAAAATCGAGAGTGGCTAAAAATCACCTCTTTTTCCTTCTCTCGATCAGACACTTAGAAAAAAAACGGAAAAAAAAAAAAAAAAAATTTGGATTTTTTCTAAGTACAAAATCAAGAGAGGCTAAAAATCACCTCTTTTTCCTTTTCTCGATCAGACACTTAGAAAAAAAAATGAAAAAAAAAAAAAAAAAATTGGATTTTTTCTAAGTACAAAATCGAGAGAGGCTAAAAATCACCTCTTTTTCCTTCTCTCGATCAGACACTTAGAAAAAAAACGGAAAAAAAAAAAAAAAAAATTTGGATTTTTTCTAAGTACAAAATCGAGAGAGGCTAAAAATCACCTCTTTTTCCTTTTCTCGATCAGACACTTAGAAAAAAAATGAAAAAAAAAAATAAAAAATTGGATTTTTTCTAAGTACAAAATCGAGAGAGGCTAAAAATCACCTCTTTTTCCTTCTCTCGATCAGACACTTAGAAAAAAAACGGAAAAAAAAAAAAAAAAATTGGATTTTTTCTAAGTACAAAATCGAGAGAGGCTAAAAATCACCTCTTTTTCCTTTTCTCGATCAGACACTTAGAAAAAAAACGGAAAAAAAAAAAAAAAAAAATTGGATTTTTTCTAAGTACAAAATCGAGAGAGGCTAAAAATCACCTCTTTTTCCTTTTCTCGATCAGACACTTAGAAAAAAAAATGAAAAAAAAAAAAAAAAAATTGGATTTTTTCTAAGTACAAAATCGAGAGAGGCTAAAAATCACCTCTTTTTCCTTCTCTCGATCAGACACTTAGAAAAAAAACGGAAAAAAAAAAAAAAAAATTTGGATTTTTTCTAAGTACAAAATCGAGAGTGGCTAAAAATCACCTCTTTTTCCTTCTCTCAATCAGACACTTAGAAAAAAAACGGAAAAAAAAAAAAAAAAAATTTGGATTTTTTCTAAGTACAAAATCGAGAGAGGCTAAAAATCACCTCTTTTTCCTTTTCTCGATCAGACACTTAGAAAAAAAACGGGAAAAAAAAAAAAAAAAATTTGGATTTTTTTCTAAGTACAAAATCGAGAGTGGCTAAAAATCACCTCTTTTTCCTTCTCTCGATCAGACACTTAGAAAAAAAACGGAAAAAAAAAAAAAAAAAATTTGGATTTTTTCTAAGTACAAAATCGAGAGAGGCTAAAAATCACCTCTTTTTCCTTCTCTCGATCAGACACTTAGAAAAAAAACGGAAAAAAAAAAAAAAAAAAATGGATTTTTTCTAAGTACAAAATCGAGAGAGGCTAAAAATCACCTCTTTTTCCTTCTCTCGATCAGACACTTAGAAAAAAAACGGAAAAAAAATAATAAAAATTGGATTTTTTCTAAGTACAAAATCGAGAGAGGCTAAAAATCACCTCTTTTTCCTTCTCTCGATCAGACACTTAGAAAAAAAACGGAAAAAAAAAAAAAAAAAATTTGGATTTTTTCTAAGTACAAAATCGAGCGAGGCTAAAAATCACCTCTTTTTCCTTTTCTCGATCAGACACTTAGAAAAAAAACGGAAAAAAAAAAAAAAAAAATTTGGATTTTTTCTAAGTACAAAATCGAGAGAGGCTAAAAATCACCTCTTTTTCCTTCTCTCGATCAGACACTTAGAAAAAAAACGGAAAAAAAAAAATAAAAAATTTGGATTTTTTCTAAGTACAAAATCGAGAGTGGCTAAAAATCACCTCTTTTTCCTTCTCTCGATCAGACACTTAGAAAAAAAACGGAAAAAAAAAAAAAAAAAATTTGGATTTTTTCTAAGTACAAAATCGAGAGAGGCTAAAAATCACCTCTTTTTCCTTTTCTCGATCAGACACTTAGAAAAAAAAATGGAAAAAAAAAATAAAAAATTGGATTTTTTCTAAGTACAAAATCGAGAGAGGCTAAAAATCACCTCTTTTTCCTTCTCTCGATCAGACACTTAGAAAAAAAACGGGAATAAAAAAAAAAAAATTTGGATTTTTTCTAAGTACAAAATCGAGAGAGGCTAAAAATCACCTCTTTTTCCTTTTCTCGATCAGACACTTAGAAAAAAAAATGAAAAAAAAAAAAAAAAAATTGGATTTTTTCTAAGTACAAAATCGAGAGAGGCTAAAAATCACCTCTTTTTCCTTCTCTCGATCAGACACTTAGAAAAAAAACGGAAAAAAAAAAAAAAAAATTTGGATTTTTTCTAAGTACAAAATCGAGAGAGGCTAAAAATCACCTCTTTTTCCTTTTCTCGATCAGACACTTAGAAAAAAAACGGAAAAAAAAAAAAAAAAAATTTGGATTTTTTCTAAGTACAAAATCGAGAGAGGCTAAAAATCACCTCTTTTTCCTTTTCTCGATCAGACACTTAGAAAAAAAACGGAAAAAAAAAAAAAAAAAAATTTGGATTTTTTCTAAGTACAAAATCGAGAGTGGCTAAAAATCACCTCTTTTTCCTTCTCTCGATCAGACACTTAGAAAAAAAACGGAAAAAAAAAAAAAAAAAAATTGGATTTTTTCTAAGTACAAAATCGAGAGAGGCTAAAAATCACCTCTTTTTCCTTCTCTCGATCAGACACTTAGAAAAAAAACGGAAAAAAAAAAAAAAAAATTGGATTTTTTCTAAGTACAAAATCGAGAGAGGCTAAAAATCACCTCTTTTTCCTTCTCTCGATCAGACACTTAGAAAAAAAACGGAAAAAAAAAAAAAAAAAATTTGGATTTTTTTTAAGTACAAAATCGAGAGAGGCTAAAAATCACCTCTTTTTCCTTCTCTCGATCAGCACTTAGAAAAAAAACAGAAAAAAAATAAAAATAAAAATAAAAATTGGATTTTTTCTAAGTACAAAATCGAGAGAGGCTAAAAATCACCTCTTTTTCCTTCTCTCGATCAGACACTTACAAAAAAAACGGAAAAAAAAAAAAAAAAATTTGGATTTTTTCTAAGTACAAAATCGAGAGAGGCTAAAAATCACCTCTTTTTCCTTCTCTCGATCAGCACTCAGAAAAAAAACTGAAAAAAAAAAAAAAAAAAAAAAAAAAATTGGATTTTTTCTAAGTACAAAATCGAGAGAGGCTAAAAATCACCTCTTTTTCCTTCTCTCGATCAGACACCTAGAAAAAAAACGGAAAAAAAAAAAAAAAATTGGATTTTTTCTAAGTACAAAATCGAGAGAGGCTAAAAATCACCTCTTTTTCCTTTTCTCGATCAGACACTTAGAAAAAAAACTGAAAAAAAAAAAAAAAATTTTGGATTTTTGTAAGTACAAAATCGAGAGAGGCTAAAAATCACCTCTTTTTCCTTCTCTCGATCAGACACTTAGAAAAAAAACGGAAAAAAAAAAATAATAATTTGGATTTTTTCTAAGTACAAAATCGAGAGAGGCTAAAAATCACCTCTTTTT
This sequence comes from Entelurus aequoreus, assembly GCF_033978785.1. Lineage (NCBI taxonomy): Eukaryota > Metazoa > Chordata > Actinopteri > Syngnathiformes > Syngnathidae > Entelurus > Entelurus aequoreus. The sequence continues at coordinate 74,374,528 of NC_084741.1, read as the reverse complement.
CCTTCTCTCGATCAGCACTTAGAAAAAAAACAGAAAAAAAAATAAATAAATAAAAAAAAATAAAAAAATAAAAAAATTGGATTTTTTCTAAGTACAAAATCGAGAGAGGCTAAAAATCACCTCTTTTTCCTTCTCTCAATCAGACACTTAGAAAAAAAACTGAAAAAAATAAAAATAAAAAAATAAAAAATTGGATTTTTTCTAAGTACAAAATCGAGAGAGGCTAAAAATCACCTCTTTTTCCTTCTCTCGATCAGACACCTAGAAAAAAAACGGAAAAAAAAAAAAAAAAAAAATTGGATTTTTTCTAAGTACAAAATCGAGAGAGGCTAAAAATCACCTCTTTTTCCTTTTCTCGATCAGACACTTAGAAAAAAAACTGAAAAAAAAAAAAAAAAAATTTGGATTTTTTCTAAGTACAAAATCGAGAGAGGCTAAAAATCACCTCTTTTTCCTTCTCTCGATCAGACACTTAGAAAAAAAACGGAAAAAAAAAAAAAAAAAATTGGATTTTTTCTAAGTACAAAATCGAGAGAGGCTAAAAATCACCTCTTTTTCCTTCTCTCGATCAGACACTTAGAAAAAAAACAGAAAAAAAAAAAAAATTTGGATTTTTTCTAAGTACAAAATCGAGAGAGGCTAAAAACCACCTCTTTTTCCTTTTCTCGATCAGACACTTAGAAAAAAAACGGGAAAAAAAAAAAAAAAAAAAAAAAATTGGATTTTTTCTAAGTACAAAATCGAGAGAGGCTAAAAATCACCTCTTTTTCCTTCTCTCGATCAGACACCTAGAAAAAAAACGGAAAAAAAAAAAAATTTGGATTTTTTCTAAGTACAAAATCGAGAGAGGCTAAAAATCACCTCTTTTTCCTTCTCTCGATCAGACACTTAGAAAAAAAACAGAAAAAAAAAAAAAAAATTTGGATTTTTTCTAAGTACAAAATCGAGAGAGGCTAAAAATCACCTCTTTTTCCTTCTCTCGATCAGACACTTAGAAAAAAAACTGAAAAAAAAAAAAAAAAAAAAAAAAATTGGATTTTTTCTAAGTACAAAATTGAGAGAGGCTAAAAATCACCTCTTTTTCCTTCTCTCGATCAGACACTTAGAAAAAAAACAGAAAAAAAAAAAAAAAATTTGGATTTTTTCTAAGTACAAAATCGAGAGAGGCTAAAAATCACCTCTTTTTCCTTCTCTCGATCAGACACTTAGAAAAAAAACAGAAAAAAAAAAAAAAAAATTGGATTTTTTCTAAGTACAAAATCGAGAGAGGCTAAAAATCACCTCTTTTTCCTTCTCTCGATCAGACACTTAGAAAAAAAACTGAAAAAAAAAAAAAAAAAAAAAAAAAAAATTGGATTTTTTCTAAATACAAAATCGAGAGAGGCTAAAAATCACCTCTTTTTCCTTCTGTCGATCAGACACTTAGAAAAAAAACAGAAAAAAAAAAAAAAATTGGATTTTTTCTAAGTACAAAATCGAGAGAGGCTAAAAATCACCTCTTTTTCCTTCTCTCGATCAGACACTAAAAAAAAAACGGAAAAAAAAAAAAAAAAAATTTGGATTTTTTCTAAGTACAAAATCGAGAGAGGCTAAAAATCACCTCTTTTTCCTTCTCTCGATCAGACACCTAGAAAAAAAACGGAAAAAAAAAAAAAAAAATTTGGATTTTTTCTAAGTACAAAATCGAGAGAGGCTAAAAATCACCTCTTTTTCCTTCTCTCGATCAGACACTTAGAAAAAAAACGGAAAAAAAAAAATAAAAAAATTTGGATTTTTTCTAAGTACAAAATCGAGAAAGGCTAAAAATCACCTCTTTTTCCTTCTCTCGATCAGCACTTAGAAAAAAAACTGAAAAAAAAAAAAAAAAAAAAAAAAAAATTGGATTTTTTCTAAGTACAAAATCGAGAGAGGCTAAGAATCACCTCTTTTTCCTTCTCTCGATCAGACACCTAGAAAAAAAACGGAAAAAAAAAAAAAAAAATTGGATTTTTTCTAAGTACAAAATCGAGAGAGGCTAAAAATCACCTCTTTTTCCTTTTCTCGATCAGACACTTAGAAAAAAAACTGAAAAAAAAAAAAATAAATTTGGATTTTTTCTAAGTACAAAATCGAGAGAGGCTAAAAATCACCTCTTTTTCCTTCTCTCGATCAGACACTTAGAAAAAAAACGGAAAAAAAAAAAAAAAAAATTTGGATTTTTTTCTAAGTACAAAATCGAGAGTGGCTAAAAATCACCTCTTTTTCCTTCTCTCGATCAGACACTTAGAAAAAAAACGGAAAAAAAAAAAAAAAAAATTTGGATTTTTTCTAAGTACAAAATCGAGAGAGGCTAAAAATCACCTCTTTTTCCTTCTCTCGATCAGACACTTAGAAAAAAAACGGAAAAAAAAAAAAAAAAAAAAAAGGATTTTTTCTAAGTACAAAATCGAGAGAGGCTAAAAATCACCTCTTTTTCCTTCTCTCGATCAGACACTTAGAAAAAAAACGGAAAAAAAAAAAAAAAAATTGGGATTTTTTCTAAGTACAAAATCGAGAGAGGCTAAAAATCACCTCTTTTTCCTTTTCTCGATCAGACACTTAGAAAAAAAACGGAAAAAAAAAAAAAAAAAATTTGGATTTTTTCTAAGTACAAAATCGAGAGTGGCTAAAAATCACCTCTTTTTCCTTCTCTCGATCAGACACTTAGAAAAAAAAATGAAAAAAAAAAAAAAAAAAATGGATTTTTTCTAAGTACAAAATCGAGAGAGGCTAAAAATCACCTCTTTTTCCTTCTCTCGATCAGACACTTAGAAAAAAAACGGAAAAAAAAAAAAAAAAAATTTGGATTTTTTCTAAGTACAAAATCGAGAGAGGCTAAAAATCACCTCTTTTTCCTTTTCTCGATCAGACACTTAGAAAAAAAACGGAAAAAAAAAAAAAAAAAATGGATTTTTTCTAAGTACAAAATCGAGAGAGGCTAAAAATCACCTCTTTTTCCTTTTCTCGATCAGACACTTAGAAAAAAAAATGGAAAAAAAAAAATAATAATTGGATTTTTTCTAAGTACAAAATCGAGAGAGGCTAAAAATCACCTCTTTTTCCTTCTCTCGATCAGACACTTAGAAAAAAAACGGAAAAAAAAAAAAAAAAAATTTGGATTTTTTCTAAGTACAAAAATCGAGAGTGGCTAAAAATCACCTCTTTTTCCTTCTCTCGATCAGACACTTAGAAAAAAAACGGAAAAAAAAAAAAAAAAAAAGTGGATTTTTTCTAAGTACAAAATCGAGAGAGGCTAAAAATCACCTCTTTTTCCTTTTCTCGATCAGACACTTAGAAAAAAAACGGAAAAAAAAAAAAAAAAAAATTGGATTTTTTCTAAGTACAAAATCGAGAGTGGCTAAAAATCACCTCTTTTTCCTTCTCTCGATCAGACACTTAGAAAAAAAACGGAAAAAAAAAAAAAAAATTTGGATTTTTTCTAAGTACAAAATCGAGAGTGGCTAAAAATCACCTCTTTTTCCTTCTCTCGATCAGACACTTAGAAAAAAAAATGAAAAAAAAAAAAAAAAAATTGGATTTTTTTAAGTACAAAATCGAGAGAGGCTAAAAATCACCTCTTTTTCCTTCTCTCGATCAGACACTTAGAAAAAAAACGGAAAAAAAAAATAAAAAATTTGGATTTTTTTGTAAGTACAAAATCGAGAGTGGCTAAAAATCACCTCTTTTTCCTTCTCTCGATCAGACACTTAGAAAAAAAACGGAAAAAAAAAAAAAAAAAATTTGGATTTTTTCTAAGTACAAAATCAAGAGAGGCTAAAAATCACCTCTTTTTCCTTTTCTCGATCAGACACTTAGAAAAAAAATGAAAAAAAAAAATAAAAAATTGGATTTTTTCTAAGTACAAAATCGAGAGAGGCTAAAAATCACCTCTTTTTCCTTCTCTCGATCAGACACTTAGAAAAAAAACGGAAAAAAAAAAAAAAAAAATTTGGATTTTTTCTAAGTACAAAATCGAGAGTGGCTAAAAATCACCTCTTTTTCCTTCTCTCAATCAGACACTTAGAAAAAAAACGGAAAAAAAAAAAAAAAAAATTTGGATTTTTTCTAAGTACAAAATCGAGAGAGGCTAAAAATCACCTCTTTTTCCTTTTCTCGATCAGACACTTAGAAAAAAAACGGAAAAAAAAAAAAAAAAATTTGGATTTTTTCTAAGTACAAAATCGAGAGAGGCTAAAAATCACCTCTTTTTCCTTCTCTCGATCAGACACTTAGAAAAAAAACGGAAAAAAAAAAAAAAAAAATTTGGATTTTTTTCTAAGTACAAAATCGAGAGAGGCTAAAAATCACCTCTTTTTCCTTCTCTCGATCAGACACTTAGAAAAAAAACGGAAAAAAAAAAAAAAAAAATTTGGATTTTTTTCTAAGTACAAAATCGAGAGTGGCTAAAAATCACCTCTTTTTCCTTCTCTCGATCAGACACTTAGAAAAAAAACGGAAAAAAAAAAAAAAAAAATTGGATTTTTTCTAAGTACAAAATCGAGAGAGGCTAAAAATCACCTCTTTTTCCTTTTCTCGATCAGACACTTAGAAAAAAAAATGGAAAAAAAAAAATAATAATTGGATTTTTTCTAAGTACAAAATCGAGAGAGGCTAAAAATCACCTCTTTTTCCTTCTCTCGATCAGACACTTAGAAAAAAAACGGAAAAAAAAAAAAAAAAAATTTGGATTTTTTTCTAAGTACAAAATCGAGAGTGGCTAAAAATCACCTCTTTTTCCTTCTCTCGATCAGACACTTAGAAAAAAAACGGAAAAAAAAAAAAAAAAATTTGGATTTTTTCTAAGTACAAAATCGAGAGAGGCTAAAAATCACCTCTTTTTCCTTTTCTCGATCAGACACTTAGAAAAAAAACGGAAAAAAAAAAAAAAAAAATTTGGATTTTTTCTAAGTACAAAATCGAGAGTGGCTAAAAATCACCTCTTTTTCCTTCTCTCGATCAGACACTTAGAAAAAAAAATGAAAAAAAAAAAAAAAAAAATGGATTTTTTCTAAGTACAAAATCGAGAGAGGCTAAAAATCACCTCTTTTTCCTTCTCTCGATCAGACACTTAGAAAAAAAACGGAAAAAAAAAAAAAAAAATTGGATTTTTTCTAAGTACAAAATCGAGAGAGGCTAAAAATCACCTCTTTTTCCTTTTCTCGATCAGACACTTAGAAAAAAAATGAAAAAAAAAATAAAAAATTGGATTTTTTCTAAGTACAAAATCGAGAGAGGCTAAAAATCACCTCTTTTTCCTTCTCTCGATCAGACACTTAGAAAAAAAACGGAAAAAAAAAAAAAAAAAATTTGGATTTTTTCTAAGTACAAAAATCGAGAGTGGCTAAAAATCACCTCTTTTTCCTTCTCTCGATCAGACACTTAGAAAAAAAACGGAAAAAAAAAAAAAAAAAATGTGGATTTTTTCTAAGTACAAAATCGAGAGAGGCTAAAAATCACCTCTTTTTCCTTTTCTCGATCAGACACTTAGAAAAAAAACGGAAAAAAAAAAAAAAAACAACTGGATTTTTTCTAAGTACAAAATCGAGAGTGGCTAAAAATCACCTCTTTTTCCTTCTCTCGATCAGACACTTAGAAAAAAAACGGAAAAAAAAAAAAAAAATTTGGATTTTTTCTAAGTACAAAATCGAGAGTGGCTAAAAATCACCTCTTTTTCCTTCTCTCGATCAGACACTTAGAAAAAAAAATGAAAAAAAAAAAAAAAAATTGGATTTTTTCTAAGTACAAAATCGAGAGAGGCTAAAAATCACCTCTTTTTCCTTCTCTCGATCAGACACTTAGAAAAAA
>NC_084741.1:74358705-74363705 GCF_033978785.1 Entelurus aequoreus | reverse complement strand
TTTTTCTAAGTACAAAATCGAGAGAGGCTAAAAATCACCTCTTTTTCCTTCTCTCGATCAGACACTTAGAAAAAAAACGGGAAAAAAAAAATAAAAAATTGGGATTTTTTCTAAGTACAAAATCGAGAGAGGCTAAAAATCACCTCTTTTTCCTTCTCTCGATCAGCACTTAGAAAAAAAACTGAAAAAAAAAAAAAAAAAAAAAAAAAAATTGGATTTTTTCTAAGTACAAAATCGAGAGAGGCTAAGAATCACCTCTTTTTCCTTCTCTCGATCAGACACCTAGAAAAAAAACGGAAAAAAAAAAAAAAAAATTGGATTTTTTCTAAGTACAAAATCGAGAGAGGCTAAAAATCACCTCTTTTTCCTTTTCTCGATCAGACACTTAGAAAAAAAACTGAAAAAAAAAAAAAAAAATTTTGGATTTTTTCTAAGTACAAAATCGAGAGAGGCTAAAAATCACCTCTTTTTCCTTCTCTCGATCAGACACTTAGAAAAAAAACGGAAAAAAAAAAAATAAAAATTGGATTTTTTCTAAGTACAAAATCGAGAGAGGCTAAAAATCACCTCTTTTTCCTTCTCTCGATCAGACACTTAGAAAAAAAACGGAAAAAAAAAAAAAAAAAATTTGGATTTTTTCTAAGTACAAAATCGAGCGAGGCTAAAAATCACCTCTTTTTCCTTTTCTCGATCAGACACTTAGAAAAAAAACGGAAAAAAAAAAAAAAAAAATTTGGATTTTTTCTAAGTACAAAATCGAGAGAGGCTAAAAATCACCTCTTTTTCCTTCTCTCGATCAGACACTTAGAAAAAAAACGGAAAAAAAAAAATAAAAAATTTGGATTTTTTCTAAGTACAAAATCGAGAGTGGCTAAAAATCACCTCTTTTTCCTTCTCTCGATCAGACACTTAGAAAAAAAACGGAAAAAAAAAAAAAAAAAATTTGGATTTTTTCTAAGTACAAAATCGAGAGAGGCTAAAAATCACCTCTTTTTCCTTTTCTCGATCAGACACTTAGAAAAAAAAATGGAAAAAAAAAATAAAAAATTGGATTTTTTCTAAGTACAAAATCGAGAGAGGCTAAAAATCACCTCTTTTTCCTTCTCTCGATCAGACACTTAGAAAAAAAACGGAAAAAAAAAAAAAAAAATTTGGATTTTTTCTAAGTACAAAATCGAGAGAGGCTAAAAATCACCTCTTTTTCCTTTTCTCGATCAGACACTTAGAAAAAAAAATGAAAAAAAAAAAAAAAAATTGGATTTTTTCTAAGTACAAAATCGAGAGAGGCTAAAAATCACCTCTTTTTCCTTCTCTCGATCAGACACTTAGAAAAAAAACGGAAAAAAAAAAAAAAAAATTTGGATTTTTTCTAAGTACAAAATCGAGAGAGGCTAAAAATCACCTCTTTTTCCTTTTCTCGATCAGACACTTAGAAAAAAAACGGGAAAAAAAAAAAAAAACATTTGGATTTTTTCTAAGTACAAAATCGAGAGAGGCTAAAAATCACCTCTTTTTCCTTTTCTCGATCAGACACTTAGAAAAAAAACGGAAAAAAAAAAAAAAAAAATTTGGATTTTTTCTAAGTACAAAATCGAGAGTGGCTAAAAATCACCTCTTTTTCCTTCTCTCGATCAGACACTTAGAAAAAAAAATGAAAAAAAAAAAAAAAAAAATGGATTTTTTCTAAGTACAAAATCGAGAGAGGCTAAAAATCACCTCTTTTTCCTTTTCTCGATCAGACACTTAGAAAAAAAACGGAAAAAAAAAAAAAAAAAATTGGATTTTTTCTAAGTACAAAATCGAGAGAGGCTAAAAATCACCTCTTTTTCCTTTTCTCGATCAGACACTTAGAAAAAAAAATGAAAAAAAAAAAAAAAAAATTGGATTTTTTCTAAGTACAAAATCGAGAGAGGCTAAAAATCACCTCTTTTTCCTTCTCTCGATCAGACACTTAGAAAAAAAACGGAAAAAAAAAAAAAAAATTTGGATTTTTTCTAAGTACAAAATCGAGAGTGGCTAAAAATCACCTCTTTTTCCTTCTCTCGATCAGACACTTAGAAAAAAAACGGAAAAAAAAAAAAAAAAAATTTGGATTTTTTCTAAGTACAAAATCGAGAGAGGCTAAAAATCACCTCTTTTTCCTTTTCTCGATCAGACACTTAGAAAAAAAACGGAAAAAAAAAAAAAAAAAATTTGGATTTTTTCTAAGTACAAAATCGAGAGTGGCTAAAAATCACCTCTTTTTCCTTCTCTCGATCAGACACTTAGAAAAAAAAATGAAAAAAAAAAAAAAAAAAATGGATTTTTTCTAAGTACAAAATCGAGAGAGGCTAAAAATCACCTCTTTTTCCTTCTCTCGATCAGACACTTAGAAAAAAAACGGGAAAAAAAAAAAAAAAATTTGGATTTTTTCTAAGTACAAAATCGAGAGAGGCTAAAAATCACCTCTTTTTCCTTTTCTCGATCAGACACTTAGAAAAAAAACGGAAAAAAAAAAAAAAAAAAATTGGATTTTTTCTAAGTACAAAATCGAGAGAGGCTAAAAATCACCTCTTTTTCCTTCTCTCGATCAGACACTTAGAAAAAAAACGGAAAAAAAAAAAAAAAAATTGGATTTTTTCTAAGTACAAAATCGAGAGAGGCTAAAAATCACCTCTTTTTCCTTTTCTCGATCAGACACTTAGAAAAAAAACTGAAAAAAAAAAATAAAAATTTTGGATTTTTTCTAAGTACAAAATCGAGAGAGGCTAAAAATCACCTCTTTTTCCTTCTCTCGATCAGACACTTAGAAAAAAAACGGAAAAAAAAAAAAAAAAAATTGGATTTTTTCTAAGTACAAAATCGAGAGAGGCTAAAAATCACCTCTTTTTCCTTCTCTCGATCAGCACTTAGAAAAAAAACAGAAAAAAAAATAAATAAATAAAAAAAAATAATAAAAAAAAAAAATTGGATTTTTTCTAAGTACAAAATCGAGAGAGGCTAAAAATCACCTCTTTTTCCTTCTCTCGATCAGACACTTAGAAAAAAAACGGAAAAAAAAAAAAAAAAAATTGGATTTTTTCTAAGTACAAAATCGAGAGAGGCTAAAAATCACCTCTTTTTCCTTCTCTCGATCAGACACTTAGAAAAAAAACGGAAAAAAAAAAAAAAAAAATTTGGATTTTTTTTAAGTACAAAATCGAGAGAGGCTAAAAATCACCTCTTTTTCCTTCTCTCGATCAGCACTTAGAAAAAAAACAGAAAAAAAAAAAAAAAATTTGGATTTTTTCTAAGTACAAAATCGAGAGAGGCTAAAAATCACCTCTTTTTCCTTCTCTCGATCAGACACTTAGAAAAAAAACAGAAAAAAAAAAAAAAAAATTGTATTTTTTCTAAGTACAAAATCGAGAGAGGCTAAAAATCACCTCTTTTTCCTTCTCTCGATCAGACACTTAGAAAAAAAACTGAAAAAAAAAAAAAAAAAAAAAAAAAAAATTGGATTTTTTCTAAATACAAAATCGAGAGAGGCTAAAAATCACCTCTTTTTCCTTCTCTCGATCAGACACTTAGAAAAAAAACAGAAAAAAAAAAAAAAAATTGGATTTTTTCTAAGTACAAAATCGAGAGAGGCTAAAAATCACCTCTTTTTCCTTCTCTCGATCAGACACTAAAAAAAAAACGGAAAAAAAAAAAAAAAAAATTTGGATTTTTTCTAAGTACAAAATCGAGAGAGGCTAAAAATCACCTCTTTTTCCTTCTCTCGATCAGACACCTAGAAAAAAAACGGAAAAAAAAAAAAAAAAAATTTGGATTTTTTCTAAGTACAAAATCGAGAGAGGCTAAAAATCACCTCTTTTTCCTTCTCTCGATCAGACACTTAGAAAAAAAACGGAAAAAAAAAAATAAAAAAATTTGGATTTTTTCTAAGTACAAAATCGAGAGAGGCTAAAAATCACCTCTTTTTCCTTCTCTCGATCAGACACTTAAAAAAAAAACGGGAAAAAAAAAATAAAAAATTTGGATTTTTTCTAAGTACAAAATCGAGAGAGGCTAAAAATCACCTCTTTTTCCTTCTCTCGATCAGCACTTAGAAAAAAAACTGAAAAAAAAAAAAAAAAAAAAAAAAAAAAATTGGATTTTTTCTAAGTACAAAATCGAGAGAGGCTAAGAATCACCTCTTTTTCCTTCTCTCGATCAGACACCTAGAAAAAAAACGGAAAAAAAAAAAAAAAAAATTGGATTTTTTCTAAGTACAAAATCGAGAGAGGCTAAAAATCACCTCTTTTTCCTTTTCTCGATCAGACACTTAGAAAAAAAACTGAAAAAAAAAAAAAAAAATTTTGGATTTTTTCTAAGTACAAAATCGAGAGAGGCTAAAAATCACCTCTTTTTCCTTCTCTCGATCAGACACTTAGAAAAAAAACGGAAAAAAAAAAAATAAAAATTGGATTTTTTCTAAGTACAAAATCGAGAGAGGCTAAAAATCACCTCTTTTTCCTTCTCTCGATCAGACACTTAGAAAAAAAACGGAAAAAAAAAAAAAAAAAATTTGGATTTTTTCTAAGTACAAAATCGAGCGAGGCTAAAAATCACCTCTTTTTCCTTTTCTCGATCAGACACTTAGAAAAAAAACGGAAAAAAAAAAAAAAAAAAATTGGATTTTTTCTAAGTACAAAATCGAGAGAGGCTAAAAATCACCTCTTTTTCCTTCTCTCGATCAGACACTTAGAAAAAAAACGGAAAAAAAAAAATAAAAAATTTGGATTTTTTCTAAGTACAAAATCGAGAGTGGCTAAAAATCACCTCTTTTTCCTTCTCTCGATCAGACACTTAGAAAAAAAACGGAAAAAAAAAAAAAAAAAATTTGGATTTTTTCTAAGTACAAAATCGAGAGAGGCTAAAAATCACCTCTTTTTCCTTTTCTCGATCAGACACTTAGAAAAAAAAATGGAAAAAAAAAATAAAAAATTGGATTTTTTCTAAGTACAAAATCGAGAGAGGCTAAAAATCACCTCTTTTTC